>NW_020837949.1:7022321-7133223 GCF_003676395.1 Aethalodelphis obliquidens | reverse complement strand
AAAAAAAAAAAAAAAAAAAAAAAAAAAGACATGAAGTTTCTGAAGTCCATATCTAAATATGGAGACTAAAACAAGGATAGGTCTAAGTCTTAAGGGGCCTCTGAACAAGGTATTGGTTAAAAACAGAATTTCAGAAAGATAATTCTGATAAACAGAATGGACTGTCTAAGACTGATGGGAGGACATGGCAACTATGTCAAGTGTGAGGTGCCTACCGCTTCTCGGCCTTTTGGCTAAGATCAAATGTCAAGCGTGAGGTGCCTTAGGCTGGCCCATGATCGACAGGGAGGAATACACCGGCAAAAGGCCGTGACACACACACGGAACTGTCACGTAGGAGCAGGCAGGAAACAGGAAGAAAAGGGAAGATTTTCAAATTATTCCTACATAACAAATTTAGGATAACTGCAGAGTTCTTAAAGATAATGGTACCTTCGACAAACAAGGAAAAGGGAAACTGGGAGAAAAAGTGCATATGGGGTATAAAAGGAAAATTTAGATGTTAACGTATTTATTGTTCTGTTCAGAGTCAAGCTTATATACAACTAATGAGTCTAGCTGCCATCACACCTCACCTGCACTAATCCCATTTAAACTGGGAGAGTTAATTATTTTGGACACAAGCCAAAATTAAATGACAATTGGCTATTTTGTCTTCCCAATTATAGCCATATAACCTTTGCACCTCAAAATATATCCCAGCCATAATAAAGACAGCTTGCCTGACCTAGCTTTCGTCACCAGCAAAACCCATGGATGATGATTCATAATGTTTATTGACACCTTTGGAGGGGGAGATAAATTAGGAGTTTGGGGTTAACATATACACATTACTATATACAAAATAAACAAGGACCTACTGTATAGCACAAGGAACTATAGTCAATATCTTGTAATAACCTATAATGGAAAAGAATCTGAAACAATCACTTTGCTGTATGCCTGAAACTAACACAACAGTATAAACTGACTATACTTCAATTTTTTAAATGGTTTAAAAAAAAAGAAGTAAAATTTATTGACTTTAAACACTATATGCTTTCAGAATTACAGTCTGTGAAAATATGAACCCTCCCAGAAGCTCCTGCAACATGATTCTCAAACAAAATGTTTCTGAATAAAGCCTTAAATGCACAAAAATACACAATGGCAAAAGAGAATCTGAAGTTTGCCTTTAAGCCTCCACTGCAAAATTTTTAAGAGCAAAGTTACTGAAGCCATTAGAAACATCTATTTATTTAAAAATCTAGCAGGTAATTCTGTAAAGTAGGCTCACCAAGGACTTCCATCAACACTGAAATAGCCCTATTATTTTATATACCAACTAAGTAATAAAACTATGTATTTTTAATTTAACAACACAAGTCAAGAATGCATACTCAAATTTCTCTTTTGTTCCATCCTCCTTCATCCTACTTCTATAAAGAATTAAATACTGGCATTTCATTACAAAAGCTATTGTGCCAGTGTTATCTGTGGAAAAGTGCTTAACCTTGCCCTGAGAATATTTCATAGTGTACATTATCATTTAATAACATGCTGCCTAATATTGTTTTGAATAATACGTTCTCAATTAACAAAACCTCAAAGTCAGACTGAGATTACAGGATACTGACTAACATCTTCAAGGATAAGAACTAGAAGCCTCATCTTTCAAATATATTTTTAATCCCAGGTATGGCTTTTGCTTAATACTTTTCCTTTGGAGAATATTTTAACTAGAAAGGACTAAGAAAAGAGCAACATCAACACCGAAAAGGCTTAAAAATACATATATTAATTGGTTTAAAAAATTACTCTAAGTACTCCCATTTCGATAGCTATTTTTACTTATACTATCTTAACTCACCTTGACAAGAAAATTATCTATGCTTTTTTATTTAAAAGAAGTGATTAGCAAATAAGAAGACACACTATTTACATACCATGAAATTCTGCTGTAGAGGAGACCAAGAATACATTATGGGTACTGAAGCAACTGCATTCAGAGTCTTTAACGGGATGACTTGTGTTGGAAAATCCAAGTCACTGGTCACCGAACACTAGAACAGAAAAAAATAAAATTGACTCGTAAGAATAAAAGGACAACCTGAAGCTGCAGGCATCATATTATAAAGAGATGCTGCCTACTTACAGCATTTTGAAAAAGAAATTTCTTTACTGAGACGGTAAGTTCATAAAAACCAGAAAGGATTCTCTCCTCTCTTTTACTTAGCAATAGAAAAAGCTTCAGATTTTGCAAATTTTCAAAACCTTCCAACCCTTTCCATACTTACCAGTATCAATAAGAATCAAATATTATAATTAGGCTGGCCTCAGATTAACTGCTCCTTGCTTTCACTATAAATTTTCTACCTCACTGCTTAATTTCATTTACATCTCATCCACATGGAATAATATATATATATATATATATATATACCAAATACGCCACTTAAATCTTAATAAGAATATAGAAACTTGTAAGGTTAACCTTTCTTACCTTTACCTTCCCTTTTTAAAAACCCAAGTGTCATTTGCTGATATTATCAGATGATACACAAATATAAAAGGTAATAGACCTGAATTTCAATCACAACGAAATGGATTCAAATCAATTCTGCAGAAGTGTAATCTCTAAATTATTAACAATAATAGCTAATGTTATTAAGCACTTCCTATGTGCTAGGCACTATTTTAAACACTTACACGTCTTATATTTAGTCCTCATAACAGCGCTGTATGATGGGGACTATTCTTAGCGCTCATTTTACAGGTGAGAAAACTAAGATAGAGAAAGGATACGTAACTGGCCCAAAGTCATACACTGTTAGGGCTAGAATTTAAACCCAGAACGTCTGACTCTGGAGCCCCTGCTCTTACCCACTACACATATTGTCACGATACCACATTTCTATACATTTCTAATACTGGTTAAGTAAATATATTTCCCTGAAATACCGTATTTCATCCAATCTACGATGACATCAATTTCAAAGCACACCATTATCTTCTGTATCATTAAGAAAATAATGTTGCCAATTAAACTATAACACAATGCTTTCTTATCATAGTGATTCTAAGACGCATGCCAGTTTCAGATGTTAAAATGTTAAAAAGTTTGCATCTTTGACTTGATGAAATACGGTAAAGATCTGTGCCCAAATACCACAGCACTCTCCATCCTGTCTAGGAATCCAGCTTTTCTTAAAAGAGTACCATTACCCAATTATCAGGTCTCCAGAGCCTTCTCAAAAATACCCTGGACATATAATCCATGAAAATAGAGCAAAAAGAAGTAGAATTGAAGTAGTAAAATGAAACCAAAAAAGTCATGTCTATACAACACACATAATTATTAAATGTTTCATTTTTATTTAAGAGGACTTAAAAATCGCGGGTCTAGATTTGGTGAAATCAGAGTGGAAGTCTTTGGCATCCAGGCCCACCTGGCCCTCAGCACTTCCTCAGGCCAGGGGGATAATCTTCCAATAGTCACAGTCACCGCAGCAAAAAAATAGTTCCTTCCTCAGTGGAAGTGAAGGTTTAAAGATAGAGTAGTTAGGAAGAACTGTGACAGTGATTAATCCATTAATTTGCTTTCCAAAAGGGCAAAGATTAAAGATAATACTAGAAAGCTCATAGCTCAAGTAAATAAGAAGGTGTGAACAGTTTACTAAAACTCCAGAACCCGCAATCTTTCCCTGTTTCCTTCTTTGGCCTCTGATGCAATTCCTCATCCATCCGTCCAATAATAACAGCAGTTAACATTTATTGAGCACGTACTATGTTGCAGGCACTGTGCTAAGTGCTTTATATACATTTTCTTAACCACTTCTCATCTTAGCCTTTGGCATCACGATTTCACAAAATGAGGAGGAGACTGAGGTTCAGAGAGGTTAAATAACTTGCCTAGTCAGAAAGGTAGTAAATTACCAAGCCAGGATGGAAGCCTAAGTCTGATTCCAACACCCACAAGCTTCATGCCTATGCTCTAGTTCTCACCCTGAGATGCCCGTGCAATGGGTGCTGTGCAAGAGAGACACCCAACAGTGTCACAGGGCATCTCCTCCCCCAGCATCTGCCTCTTGTCCTATTCCTACCATGTCTTCATTCCTTCTTAAGTTACTTAACCAGGTCACTCTGGGGCAAGGAGTGGTTATAACTACGGAATAAAGTGCTATACACTACCCAGTGATTTTAAATACAAAATAATTTCATTTCTTGCAAAACAATTAAATTGGAGTTTTTGATTTTTGTTCTACACATGGTGGAGGTAAATTAATTCTGTGATTTTAATTCTGAAGACTGGCCCCCTTTAAAGCCTGGGGGGCGAGGGGGAGCGGCTGCTTCTCCAACTCTGACTTATTCACCTGCTTTAATATCTAAATCCAAGGTCACACTTACGGGAGGACTGCTGAATATCCTATTCAACTACCAGACAGGAGGAACGCTGGCTCTGTTCCACCTGTTTGCTCTAGTGACAGAAAATGCTCTGAGTCTACTGAACGAGGTCAGCTGACTTTTCCGTTAACAGAAAGAACGTAGAGAAGCACAGAAAATAAGACAGCAAAGGCTGCAGCGCTAAGTACTATCTCCAACCCCACACCTGCCATACCCCCATGACCCATCACCTCAATTCTGAGTCATAAAAGTGTCACCAAGGGGCTGGAAATAAGCTCTCAAAGCGGCTGTGGCAGAGTGTGGTTTTACCTCTGTCTCGCAACAATACTCAGCACAGTGTCTCAAAAAAGAGTAGGCACTCAAAAAATGTTTCTGGAACGAACCGACTGCATTTGCTGATTTTTCCCTAATGGAGACTTCGACTTCAATTTCTTTTTAAAGCTAAGAGAACACCTATTTAGCAAATTGAAGGTCTATACCCACCTCATTATCTATGTAGTATCTCTAGAAACCTACCCCATTCTTTAACTATTAACCTTAACTAATAACCATATCCCTTTCATTTATGAAATAATATTCAAATGCAAAAGCATTTGTTGGTAAAACAAGTTTGGGAATTCTTATTTATTGACTTACAGGAAAATTACTCAAAAATCCCAGTTACTTACCAGTAACTTTTTTTCTTTGAAAATGTATCATCCTTGACACTTTATATTATTGTCTCGTATCACTCAGAGCACTGAAAAGGATTTTGACCTCATGGGTCTCCACAGCATTTTACCTGATCAGAGTCATATGTCTTGGACTCAGGAACTCACTAGGAGACCAATAGCAACAAATTAAATTCTCTAATTCTAGTTCCAACCTGAGGATCACACAAGGAAGTTGTTGTAGGTAATCCATCATTGATGGTAAAGAAAGAAAACAACTATATTAGTTACCAAGGATGCTACATTTTCAGAGAAACACAGCTTACTGGTAAGTAACCAGGTTCCTCTGAGGATGGATAGACTTACATCAACCAGCTGGTACAATAGGCGACTGTGTGGCTGGACCACTGGGAGCTGGAGAGGGAAGTCAAGCCAAAAATAGTAGTTGTAGGAGTACACAACCAAACTGAGACTCTTGGCAGAAGGCTGGTTCCAAGTAAAAACTGTGTTATGGAAAATCGTAGAGGGAAGAGCAGGTGAATGGCCTGCAGGGAAGGGAAAGAAATTAACACACCCTACTATGTGCCAAGCACTGTGCTAGAGACTTTACCAAAGTTAACTTCTTTAAAATTCACCACTACCCTAGGAGGATGACTCCCCATCTTACAGTGGGACATCACAAAGGGCAACAGTCATAGCCATCGGTCTCTCAACAATCTTTAACATTAGAAGGGTTATGTCCGAATTCCATATAGTAGGGGGAAAAAATACACTCAGTTAGCCAAGTTAAAAATATTCTTGGATCCTGGTTGGTCCATTTAATTCAAGCCAGAGACACAATGAACTGGTGATGTTGTCTAATATCCTTTAGCTTTTCCGAGTAAAAACAATAAGGAACTGCCTCACATCTGAGGTGTATGAAAGAAAGCATCAGCTGCCACCCAGCTCCAGGAAAAGCTGAGGATTTCTGAAACTACCCACATTCTTCAAGATTTGAGTAGAGAAAAGATGACACACCAAGTTTTAAACCAGCTAGGCCTTCTGGTGAAAATGATCGTGTACATAACTTAATTTCAGACTGCTTTTATGTGAAGTAAGTACTGAAGAAAAAACTGGAATGAGGTAAGTATCAGGTCTGGGTCAAGAAAAGCTCATAGTAGAAGTGAGTTCCTAACTCACTCAGGATGATTAGGAGAAGGGTGGTTAAGGAGAGGGTCAGAAATAAAACATCCTGGTCGGATCTTGACACAGGCACATTTAATTAAAGCAGCTAATCAAGGGCGCTAGAGCTAAGGAGTACAAGAGTGGTTCACGCCGGACTGTAAATTATTCTCATTTCTGCTGCTGGATATGTATGTTGCAGAGCCGTCCGGACTGGGGGGAACCTCCACCAGCAACACGAGGCTCCTGCCCTGAGCTCACTTAAGAACAGAAAGATGCCGCCCTATAAGCATCAGTCTGGCGCTTCTTCCAGGGCGGGGGCGGCATATACAGCATTTCACACAGAACAGGTAACATGTGAAGTACAATTTCAGGAAGTTTGGACCCTTAAAGCTCTTCCCTGCGTCCTAGCTTCAGAAGCCTGAGCCCGAGTAAAGAGGTCATAAATCTATAAACCTGGTTAATATAGTAACTATTAAAAACCCAATGCAGTCTGGGTCTGAAGGGGGCTGTTAGGGTAAATCATCTCCTCATAATCTGCAGTTTTGCTAAAATACTGGAGATCAGAAACAGAACAATAGTCACAGGACATAAGTTGGTAAAACTACAAAAACACCCAACACAGCATGTAAAGCACGTAACCAGAGCCATGTTTGTCCGTGACATGCAAACTCAAGAACCTAATTCAGTAATCGTCCTGCGAGTGGCAAATAAGACCATTGTTATCATTGAAAAAAAAAAGAAAGTAAACAAAAACTAAGAAGCAGAACAAAGAATAAAGTCATGGTTTCCATCAGCTGTGGCAGCACAGCCGTTGTGAAGCCTCGCTCCCGTGAGTGGACGTGGGGCTGAACGCCACAGAGCAGCAGAGCCATTGGCTAAGGTAAAAGGGCAGGACGGCCACCGGACCGTAGTCTCAGAAGCGCGAAGCCCTTGCTCAGGTGCTAAACCTGCTCCGTGACCACCAATCAGACAGGCCAATTCTGCTGATCTTTGCAAAACAGATTTATAACCGCTCCCCAACTGCTCACGGATTGATCATTTAGTGAATCGTGCTGAAACAACAAAGCCAAATAGAAAAAAAATTGAAAACAAAATTCCCCACTCACTCTTTACACCAAAGGAAATTCCAAATAGGTTAAATGATGTTAAAATATAAAAATGAAAACTAGAAGGAAAGATGGGTAATTTATAATCTTGAAGTGGATAAAGGCTTTGTAAGCCTTAAAGAAACACAGAAAGCAAAAGAAGAAATTCTAATTTGACTACATAAACATTTAAAACTTCTGTATAACCAAAACATCCCAGAAATAGCATGAAAATGGGGGGGAAAATCTGCAGAACGGATGATTAAATCTAGTATTTATAATATACAAAAAGTCCTTTAAAATCATAAGAAAAAGTCCAACCCAATTTTAAAAGATCCAAGACCATAACAGCCAACTCATAAAAGAAATATAAACAAATAAGTACTTAAAATTAACTTCACTGATGAACGAAAGGAAAACAAATTACAGTAATGTTTTACCTATCACACTGACAAAGATTAACATTTTATGTTGGGAATATAGATAAACAGACACCACTATAAACAGTTGGTGAGAGTGTAAATGTAAAACTTTTGGGGGGCAATCTGGTAATAGCTATTAAAAATTTAAATATGCATATCCTCTTGACCTAGTAATACTGTTTCCAGAAACTCTTCCTACAGAATTACTCAAAAGATGCAAAGATGTGTATGAAGGATATTCACTGAAAGGCTAACTGCAAAAGGAAAAAATAAAAACCTAAATGTTCATCAATTATGAATAGGGCAATTAATTATGGTAAATCCGCAGGATCAAGCACTGTGCATTGTTGAAGATACTGAAGACCTGGACAGATGTAAAGCGATGGCCCCAAAAGGCAGGCATGTTTTATCTGGGAATAACTTTTTAAAATAAAATATGTATTATCATTATAATTAACATGTCATAGAAAAAGAAATCAGAGAATAAAAGTCACAGGGCTTGGACGACAGGGCCTTTTGCTCCTGTTTCATATATTTCTGTTTTATTTGAATTTTTACAGTTAATATTTTACAGTGACCTTTTAATTGAAGAAAAAGATAAAAAACAAAAGTTTCATTGACCCAACAGATATTCACATTAGCTAGTATTAAAAGTGCCTCATCGGTTGCCAAGGTAGCTCATGAAATCTACCCAACCCTCTCAAAATGGTACTCAAATAATATTCTTTTACAAAATCTAGTAAGAGGAGATACAACAGAATCCTAAGCAGTGGATTTAAGTCAATCCAAATTATCAAGCTAAATTGTGATAGTAGTTCTAGGTCTAATAAAATTTTCTTATTTCTTCAGAGCAATGAACAATTTTTAACATTGCAGACTAGATAAGCATTCCTTTGGGTTTTGGTTCATTCTGTTTGTTTTCAAAACAGCTGTCAAAATTTGGTTTTGCATTTTGAGGACAGACTTGATCTCTGTACTGGTCAATTTAACAATAAATTTTAAAACACAAACTATACACAGTGTTCTTGGAGAAAAACAGCAAATTAAACACAACTTCTGGTTTATTCAGTAGTACAAAATAAACATTTGACATTTTTGAAAAGTTCACTTTTTAAACTTAAGATATATAATCTTAAATTTAAAATATGAACTCAGACATCATAAGTGTATGATATATCTTTAATATATGATAATAATATATAAACTCAAACAACAGAAGTGATCTTTTTTTTACATGGCCTTTTTGGAAAAGCATAAAATGCTTATGTTAGCTTCCTTTCAAAAGCAAAGGAACACCTCCTTATGGTCATTAAGTAATATTCCATCTATTTCAGCCGAAAGAAAGCCAGAAAGGAAGCAAAGGCTGCCGTGATTTGAAAAAGTGACCCGAGCAGGAAAGACTGGCAGAGTTAACACAAGATTCAACCAACAGATGGTTAAGAGGGACAAAGAGCAGCAGAAAGCAACTAAGAAACCAGTTTCTTGAGGAACCAAGAAAGGATGGATATGTTCAGACTGAGAGTAAAGACACACACTTGGGAGAACCATTCATCTATGTCTAAGACATGAGAAAAATGACCCAGCTCCCTGCCACGTCTGCTCAAATGCTGGGCAGGACATATTGGTCCTATAATCCTGAAATTCACAAAGGAAAGAAAGCATGTTACTGTGTTGAAAGTTGGGAGTATATTTAAGTAAAGAGCACTACACATTGGGTACACCAGCATGTTATTTTTTCTTTGTGTATAGTAACTAAATTTCTATTTACAATTAACTGAGGAAAGTGCATTACCACGTCAATAAATAATGCAATCAAGTGTTTACAGGTAAACAAGACAATGTTTTTCTTCTCCTTCAACAAAAATAAGCCCAAACTGCAAACTTACGAAAGAACTTATACATTCTGCATCATGAAAGAAGCCTCCCCCCCTGAAAAAAATTCATTTGCAAATAACAAATGATAGGTGATGAACTTAAAATTTTAAGATATCAATAGGAAGAGCAAACCTGTACGTACTGAAAAGTCCAAAAGACTTTTAATTCTTCATGAATATGAGGGCTAGGAGGTCCTTCTGATGCTGCTTGTTGTATATGCTAAACATTCTGAAGAAGCCCCACTTTTCTTACTCTTTCATTAGTAAACAAGACACAGAATTCTTACAAGAACATTACATTCTCCTGGGAATCTAAAAATGCATATTGGCAGGATATTTTTAAATTATTAAACCAATCACACCACTTGCCCAGAAGACAGACATCATTTGAGCAAGCCTCCCTTTCACAGTCATAATACATACAAGTAATAAAAATCTTGATATGAAGAATCAATGAAAGGGAAAAGTGCCTTGTTGTTTTCAGCAAGAAATGGAAAATGTACAGAAAGAAATGCACTAGTAAGAACTACAAGAGTAACTCCTAAACCAGCTTCTTCGTCAAAACTGGAAAAACAGACACATTAAAGAACATGATTACCAATGTGCAGACTTAAAGAAGATAAAGTTCTTTACTGACTGATGAAACAAAGTAATGAATGTCCCCTAGAAATAATCTTCTGACAAACAGCCACATATTATGGCAATACGGCATGCATCCCTTGGCCTGTATGTATCGTTTCATAACATTTTTAAGCTGAATTCTCCTTAAAAAGATAAACTGAAGAGCAAAGAAAATATATGTAACATATATTACAGTCACTGTCTTCAAGAAGTCAGAAGTATTTTTAAAAAGAGAAAATAGACACATACTCTGTATTAAGATCCTATAGGCAACACGGCTTAGGTTCTGTAACTTCAACACCAAAAAATAAGTACCCACAAGTCTCCTAAAAGCATGCATTAAGGAAACAACAGACTAAAGATGTGGTCTCCAGGTCGACTGCAGGGCTCCTTGATCTCAAGTCAGAATCTACAGCAGTCACTTCATGAGATCAGAAAGTAAACTTGTCAGACTTTCTTTACTAAAATAACCTAGAGAAAATTGGTCATTTTAAAACTGAGCTTATCCCCTTCTACAAGTACAGAAGGGAATAAAGTAGAAGACTTGAGTGAATGACTGAAAATTGTCATTGAATCGTCGTCATGCTCAAAGGATTTAAACTGAAGACAGCACTTATAAAGGATCAGCTTATAAAAATAAGGACTTAATTAAAACACTGTTACAACAGCACTTCCAAATGTTGAAAGCCATGGACGTTCTAGGTGTTTGGGTCAACAGTGCAGTCCCAAACTCTGCCAACCCTACAAGCCTATTACTAGGAAAGTCGTTGCAAAAGAGGCTAACTTATTTATCCTCCTGCTTCTGACCTAGTTGACTCCAACTTTTAAAGCATATAAAAGAAACTGATATATTGCTGGAAATGCTCAAACTGAAGAAAAAATAACAGGGATATAGTCTCATCTGAACAGTAAGGAGACTAGACAGAGATCATTAAAGTCCTTTCTAGCCCTAAAATTCTATTATTTATTGTGATAACACCAAAAAGCTTATCACAAACTGTATAAACCTTCAGCTTCCAAAAGTCAGTGATGATGGTTTTAAAGGGGCCGGTGCGGGGGCGGGGGGGGGGGCGCTAGCAGGAGTAGAAGACGAATCACTTCAAGCAGAATCAGTAATTAAGAGTGGCTCAAAAACAAACGTGCTTTGACCAGAGTTCCATGCAACAAAACCTGAATTCCTGAGGCTAGGGGTTACTTTCCTCCTTTTCCCCTCCTGTTTTGTGAAAATGTTTTTTCTCAACCTGCATGGGGTACTAAGTTTAGAAAAACACTTGTTTCATTAAAATGCTAATTTCTTCTTACAATTTCTCTCACGAACTCAATAAAAAGTTAGGTATCTTTACATTCAATGACTTTTATCTCCACTTGACAAAATTAAAAGCAAAATGCAATTAGTAAATACTCATTTGAATAAACTGTACTCTTAAATTTAACACCAAAAATTGTATCATGAGCAATTCCGGTTGTACATAAATAATGAACTTTAATAACTTCTTAATGTGTCTGAGCAAAGTGTACTCTTCCAGGCCCACATCAGATCATTAGAGCAAGGAAACTGACTTTAATTCTTCTAAGGCTCAGTTTCCTCACCTGGGAATAAAAAAGTGGTAATACAACCATCACGAAGACAAAATGAGGTAGAGTAGTACCTAGTGCAGTGCCAGAAATCATTACTGCTGTTCACTTTTATTATAAATCTAGGCTGGGCTTTCAACAGCATTTTGAGCATTTGAGGTTTGTAATGGGCGGCAAAATTAAGTATTCCGTGTGTTCCTACTTTATTTCTCCAAATTTCTAAAATGTATCCCTCTGGAGAGAAAAAAACGAGGTTTCTTCTTCCTTCCCTTCAAAATTTCCAAAAGGTCACTTTCGAAAGAATTAGAGGCTCCATCCTGATCCCTTTCGAGAACATTCTGACTGGCAGAGAAAAGAATCCCTTTCACCCTTAGTATATTAATTAGTCATTTACCTCTAATGTGTAGGTCCTGACCTGTTGCAGAAGACTGGAAGGTGTTAATAACATATAATACATATTTATACAACTGCAAGTCAGAGCTTAAAGAGCGGTCAACTGACAAAATGCATAAATAACTAAGAATCATCCCAAGCCGTATGTATCAGCATCAAGACCACAACACCATCACTGAAATCACCACTAGGACCATGTCTGTAGCACAGACTGAGCTGCTATAACAGCACTGACCAGTCTCTGAAGCCAGTGCGTCACACAATCTCAACAGGTCTCATAAGACAGCAAATTAGTGCTTGATTATTACAATATCATATAAAAAATGACTGCTCATTGAAAACATTATTTTAGAACAAATTCCATTGTTTAGATGCCTTCCATGTTTAGACACCCAGGTCAACAATCATCTACTACATGGTATAATCTAAATTTCAAATCACTTTCTTCCCTCTTTTTGCATCCATGCCCATTCAAATAGCATTCCATATCATATGCCATGTCTTCCTGCATAAAACAGGTACTTAAACAGAAATGCTTTAACCAAAATCCTACTGATTGGTTCTATACTGTGTAAGTTTCTGCCATTTTCTTTTCATCTGGCTGCCACTATGTTTTAATGTGTTATCTCATTATAAAATCTACCACAGATTTATTGCCTTCCTTTGAAAACAGTAATTTTTTGGAGTGATTAAGATCTACCTCGTTTGTTCAAAAAAATTCTGTTAAAAAAGGAAATTCTGACCTCTCAACCCCAAATTTAAAAATTCTTATAGAGAGAGCCTTAGAATTTGGACAAAATGTATAATAAGAAGCTTGTTTACTCCATGAGTATGGATGAAAAAGAACCATTTCTTACAGCATGGCTAATTCATATGAAGGGGGAGGAAAAAAGACAACTATGCATCAGAAAGCCTTGCTCTAACTTGTGATCTGATGAGGACATTCGAGAGTATTTAAAGTTCTTTTTTAATGAACAGTCTTATAAAAATCTAGGAATCAGCTGCATGTTAAAGAGAAATAACAATAAAACAAGGGACATCCGAGGTCAATGGCCTCCTCTTGACAACCAACCAACATTCCAAAAGCAAAAACCAAAATGCACTGATAATTCATACAGCGCGTGAGTTCACCAACCTCCCTGGTCCCGCGCAATGAGCTCACAGAAGTCAGGATGTGCACAGGCTGGATCCTTCGCTGTTTCCATTCTTGGTTTAAGATTTCTGTTCTTTCCAAAATTTTCTGACGATTGGAACTAAACATACTCTTTAAAAAAATGAAGGAGAGGAGAAAAGAAATTGTTCATCGTTAGAAAATTTGTAACATCTCTAATGAAGGTTAAAATTGAGTGATTCCTCAAAAGTATCAGGGACATTCCTTCAAAAGCATATGGATTTTACACTAAACTGTGGTTTCTCACGTTCAAGTAATACAAAAACACCACACCTATTATTTTACTGAGAGTAGAAGGGGAAGAGGAAATTATTTCCATCCTTTCTTTGTTAACTCTGTATATATCTATATTTTTTTTAAATCACAATGACTTTAGGAACACAGTACCATGAAACACATTCCTTTATATTTGGGTCCTGGGTCTCCACATGCAGTACAAAGTTACACTGAAAAGATGGTGATTTCCAAGTAGACTGAATAACCATTAGATTAAAATCTTTCCACTTCACTAATGTGCATGGTACGATTTTTATGTTAAGACAGACCAAGGACCTTAACTTCCAAGTTTTTATTTATCTTACAGTAAATAAGACCATTTACCCTTTCAAATTAAAACTTATCTTTAGGGAGTAAACCATCCTTAACTGTACCCGCATTTTCACAGAAGACGGAGGATACCTTGACTTCGTCAGCTCGCCTGAACCTCTTGAGCTGCCGCAGGCGCATGTACTCTGACTTTACACGCTTCCGCCAACACACTGGTCCCTTCTCAGATTTCTTCCCAGTCTGGCCCATGATTATTCTAAAAGCAATGGTTTCATATTAAAATCACTAATCTAACCAGCCTGAATATGACCACTTGTGTTTTAATCCCCAGCAAACTAACAATCAACAAAAGAAATGACACATAATTACACTGTTGATATTTGCAAGAAGGGTTCTCATTTGTTCTGCATGGTGAAGTCCTTAAAAACATTTCATCCCAAGTATAAATTTTTATTTAATACAACTTTTAAAAGACATTTTTATTTACAAAGATACTCCACTTCTAAACTGCAGTCATCCTACAGAAATGTGACCCATTACAGAAGTTAAGTATATACAGTAACGAGCTGTGAGATCCACACTTGTGGAGTGAAAAAAAATGTAGACAGATATTCTAAGTTTTTCATCATTAAATTAGTTGCTACAGGCATAAATGAATGACTGAAAAAGATAAATCTGAAAAAGAAGTAAAATCTACATACAGCACCAAAGGTAGAAAATATACAGTACAACATGTGATAACTGTACAAATTAAAGTATTCCTCCTACACGCACTTTCAACCATGCTTCTCACCTTCAACACTGTGATGAAAGTCTGTGTCTCTGCCTCGGGCCACCTTTCCTCCCATGGGGGCTCCTCCGCTAGCCAGAGGAGAAGGAAGGCAGGGACCCCTTCCGCCCCATCTGTGGTTGCAGAGGCTCTGGAAGCCGGTTATGTGCAACGTGGGCTCAGCCTGCAGTCCACCGGATGTCCAGTTCACACCACAGAGTCTAAACGAGTGTCCTCTTCCAGAACATTTGTTCATCAAAGTGTTAAAACTGTACTTGTATCTTCAAAAGATTAGGACATTCCTCTATCGGATGGTGCAAAGGTGCCACATTAGGGATTTGTGCTTTAATTTATCTAAGTGCAATGGAAAGTCATAGAGTGTTTTAAGTAAAGGGGCAGGGGGAAGATTTACACTCTGGAAAGCCCAGCTGACTGCAGTGCAGCGGCAGGAGGGGCTGGAAGAGAGTAAAAGGCAAAGGTGAGGCCAGGTGAGACTGGAAGGCGGGACTGTCCCTAGACAAGAGCCGACGCAGCTTCTTCAACGACACCAGTGATGAGAGAAAGGAAATGATTTCAAGAGTCACTTGAGAGCAAACATGGCAAGGATTTCAATATGGGGAAGACGGCTTTTCTGGCCTGAATAACTGAGTAGGGTTTATGTGCCTGCTTACATAGAGCCCTCGGGCATAGAGAAAATTGCCTAAGGAGAGGAATTAGAGAAAGAAAAGGAAACCAGAGGTCAGTGGTAACTTTCTGTACGAATATTCCACCACCAAACCACGAAAGAGAACACAAATGGTGGATTATTCAAGCTGAGAGAGGGGCAAAGCAAGCACGTAATTAATGACTAGTAAGAATCAGGCAATGAATATACAAAGATGAATGAAACGCAGAACTTGCCCTTGCGAAGCTTATAACTGACCTAAGAAGGCCTAAAGGAACGGACTTTACAATATGAGATAAATATGCAAAAGTACTGGGGCTGAGGGTGGGGGACACAAGCAAGGAGCTGCAGAAGGATGGCAGCAAAGTGACCACTCAACCTTAAAAGTTGAGCCGGGTTTCAAAAGGCAAAGAGAGAACGGAAGGGGCTCAGGTAAGAGCAGGAGCCAGCTGGGTTCGGGGCTGTAAGGGCGGCGAGGGGCCGCCAGCCGACCCTGAAAACAAAGGTGGACCCCAAATTAGGTAAAGAGCCCAAATTACAAGAATCGAGGGAATGAGAAGAATGAAGAGATTTCAGAACTTAAAGACAGTTGAACTTAAGATAAAGACAGTTCAATGAGATCACAGAGATAGGACTGAGTCCCATAAAAGCTTCAAAGTGCGACCTTGCCTGGGGTGCTGAGTGGAACAAAGATGACAGTCCTCAGAGCTGAGAAGACTAAACCCCACAGCCCATCCCAACTTGGCGGAAACACAGAAAGCGGGGAAGAAGTTAGGAAGACGGTGAGGCCGGGCAAAAAGATGCCAAAGTTAGGGAGAGCCTGGAGCTTTATTCTAAAAACGACTATGTGGCAGTTTTTTGCTTTCACATCTGCTGGTTAGTTAACAGATGAGCTCAGGTAATTCTATGCAAATTATTTTCAGACACTTAGCACTTCAAAGGCCTAGCTAGAAAGGAGAGGAATCAGATAAAAAGGGATGATCTGTTGTTGCATTAGCTCAGAAACTCATCACAACTAGTCCCATCTGCTGCTTCCACAAATTCATGGTCCTGGGAGGCGGCACCACCATGCCTGATAAAAACCTGCACTGGGAACACGGCTTTCGTTTTCATTGATATGCAACACGAGTATCACTGCAATGCATTTTTTAAGGTGCATTTTTTATGTCGTGGTGAAGAGGTATCATTTCAATAGTTAGCACTTCATGTTTTCCACTGGAACCCTCCGTGTCTAACACGCTGTAATACCTTCTATGTGTTTCTACCATTAGTATCAACACCTCTGGAAAAGTATGTCAGGACAAAACCAAAGCTGTTACACTAAACTAACAAGTCGCTCCATCAATGACAAAACACTTCAAAGCTGATTTGGAACCAACCTCTCCGTAAGAGGGCATGAAAGGATACGTTTCCACGTTTATAAACTTCACAAAGTTCCTCCAAATAAAGAAGTAAGTAAGTGAAGGTTTTAAGCTACAGAACGATCTGGTAAATATACACAATAGAGAGGAAAAGAAAAAAGGACAGTGATTCATTTAGGGGAAATTATCAAAATATAAGAATCATGACCTCCGAATTAGGATAAGAAATGAAAGTGTACAGACTGTTGTTTAAAAGTATAGGGATAAACAGGCAGATCCATGGAAAAAAATAACAAAATTTAAGGCACCATCAGAAGGATGTTTTACATAAAACACACTGCCTCCGACTGTCATAGCATTTACAACGTATTAAAATCACATCTTCACCTTCTTCACCCCCACTGGAAGTTCCTCAGTCTCAAGAACAATTTTTCTCCATTTGTAAAATCGCAGGCTGTGTGCCTGGCAAACAGATTTAAAAACAAACAAAAGGCAGGTCTATTAACATGCGCTGATCATGAGCCGCTGTGCCACAAGGTATGAAAGGAAGGGTGGCTGCCCGTGCTGAGTGCGGGAAGGGACGGGGAGTCACCCCACCCCACCACCGACAAACCCGGGAGGAGATGAGTCTCAGGGGCTGTCAGGACCCTATGGTCCCGCCGCCTTACAAAACCTGGAGCCTCTGGATCTTCCTTAGGGAAGCTGATATTGCCTGAGAGACCTCATCCAAACAACTGGGGTAGCATCACCTACCCCACAGCTGGGTGCGAACAGCAGACACCGGCAGGCTCACCCACCTCTCAGGCCCTGCGTGCAGAGACTTCAGGCCTTCAAAGGTGAGCTCCCCCGCTCCTTCCCGCCCTGAAGGCAGACAAACCAGCTCTTCTGACTATTTCCCACTATCACAGCCCAGTAAGTATTATGATACAGCTTGGAATACTCGTACATTATTAGCAAAAAGAAACATTAGAATGACTTGCTACTAAATGCATGGGGATTTGTGAAAAATCCAATTTTTAAATTTCTCACTCAAAAGATTTGTTTAGTTTCATAGGTGAAATGGCACGAGTTTTATCCAGGAAAAAAACAGCTTCTCTTATTCAAAACAGGTTATAGCTCAAGTCTACCTGTATACAGTGAAACCAAAACAACAGTTATGCTTTAATTCAAAGACAAACCAGGTTATGGCAGGGAACCATCCAAATCTTAATACAATGTAGTAAAGTTTTACAGGATCACAAACATGTAAATAAAATAAAGGAAAATTATACAGTCCAGAGTCTTATTTATGAATCAACCAAACTCAAATTGTTTTTGCCGCCCTGCATCAGTTCACCTTCTCTGGAAACTTTGCACCCACCCTTCTCTAAGGACTGTTACCTCCATGGGAGGCAGCCCGAGGCCCTGGCCCACAGCCCCTGTAGTGACCAGTGCTGGGATGAATACACGACCAGATGTGAAAGTCTCAGGAGGTTCCCTGAAAGGTCAAGAATGCTCACCCTTTCCACTTAGGTTTGAACCTGGAAACATGCTGCCTGAAGAATCGCTGGAAGCCAACTGCAACCACAAGAGGAGAGCCTGCAAAGAACAGTCAACAACAGAAAAAGAAAAAACACCCAAAGCCAAGAAATGGACTCTAGTCCCATCACTGAGCCCTGACCAGGCGTGCTTTGCCAAACCAACTCCACAACTGTTCAGTTATGTGAGTCAAGGAATTCCCTCTCTTTTGTTTAAACCAGTTTAGATTAGATTTTCCGTCACATGAGACACAGAAGGGGTCTGAGGTATCGTTTTAATATTGAGGTTATATACACAACGCCTGAGTGAACAGAAGACAGGTTCTCGAGCCCTATTTCCTCATGGTCAACAGCATCGGCTCCACTCCCACGTGGTGAGGAGCTCCGCCCCTGCCCTGGGTTTGGACGGCCCTGGTGACCCCAAGACACACCTCTCTACCTCCAGTGACTGGGCCACACAGCACTGGAATCAGCATTCTTCTCCATCAAGTCCAACTCTAGTCTACTTTTAAGGGGTCTTTTCCGAAATAAGGTAACATTCCTGCCCATCCTTACTCAGTTGCCAATGATTGAGGAATTTAAAAAAAAAAAAGCCCTAGGCATTTTCAGTGCACTTTATGCCCTTCTTTAAAGGTTTTTCATTCCTAAAGGATTTGCCAAATCAAGGCACTCGCCATCTACTAGTCTTGCTGAGTTCTGCTTCTACTTGTCTGAAGAAAACTAAAAAATAAATTACATGTACTACTTATCCTTCTCAACTAAGTCAATAGCATCAACTTTGACTCTAAACTGAAGACCAGACTAAGGAAGGTAAAATCCAAATTTTAACAACATTTAAGTAATAATGATTGCAATATTCTCGATGTCCTTCCCTAACTGAAATTGCCAATTTTGAAAAATCACCCATCTTCAATAGTGCTTTTATATTTAAAATGCTTTGAGGGCAGCTGTTAGTCACATTTACCAATTTCATTTACTTTTTTAAGTTAAGATCCACTGCTTTAATAAACTCAAAAGGAAATTAATGGTAAATAAGATTCTGCGGGTAAGGCTAAGGGCTAGGGTTAGGAAAACTTAGACCTGTAGATGTAACTCTTGGTAAGAGATAAAAATTAATAACCTAAGAGAAGTAGGTCTTACGCCTGAGGGGCTTTATGGAAAACACCCCCATGAGAAGGAGACTAGGAGTGAGGAGCCCAAGGAGGCAAGCGCACAGGGCTGCTGCCTGCGTCCTCCATTCGGGATTCGCGAGGACAAGCGGACTCCACTGCATGTCACCACCCTGAACCTTACAGCGACCCACTCCAGGCTGGCCATGCTCTGGCTCAGCAGGAAGGGCGCTCTGGCGATTAACAACACCTGTCATGGACACGGGGCAGAGAACGTGGGCAGCAGCGCTCTCCACTCCAAACTAAGTCCCAACAATAAACCAACAAGATGGCATCTGGCCCTATTAAATCCTAAGTCCTATCCACAACTTAAACAAAGGCAAGAGCACAGCCTGCAAAGCCAGCCTCCCTGGGTTGGACTCCAGTTCTCCCAGGACCAGCTGTGTGTGAACCTGGTCAAGTTCCCAAACCTTTTGGTTCCTCCCTCTCCGCATGCTGTGAGGAACGTCCTCGTCACAGAGTTGTCCTGAGAAGTCCACTCATGTAAGGATGTAAGGCTGCAGGACAGCACCTGTCAGAGCAGGCACTACACCATGTAAGTCCTGGCTACCATCACCCAACAGCAGGTGAGGGCGATCAGGATACGATATGCATATAAAAAAGTTAAGTTAGACAACAAATCAATGTGAAAAGTCATTTTCTTAAATGACAGACTGTATGCAAGTAAATAAAACCAAAACAGGATGTCAGGGGATCTCAGGAAGGAATACAGACCACACAATGAGTTGAGGTATATTAAAACCACATGAGATAAGCCCATGGAAACGGGTGGGGAGAAAAGGAGCCAACCTAGGAAACTTTGGAAATCTGTGTTCTGACTGGACAGAGGAAGGCTAAAGACGAAAAGAACTGGACAGAAACACTGTCCTCTAGTTAAGCTTTCTCACGGGTACCAGGGCCAAATAAGCAAGAGGTGGTGATGGACTAGAGTCAGAGACAGCCGTGTGAACTCTTCTATTTTCATACACACGCAGAGAGGCGCAGAGAGACTCGCGTGCATCCCTGGGTGAGCAGACACGTGTGGGCTTCCAGACACCGCCCACAGAGCCCAGGAGCAGGACCCCCAGCAGGACCCCCAGCGCCCACATCTTTCCCTCCTGAATCCCACTACCCGCACAAGGAAGCCGGGCTCTGGATTAACGGCCAGCTCATGGGCTGGGACGGGGAAAATAGGAGAAAAGCCTGTAGCAGGAAGGGAACGCCGAGAGGATGAAAGGACGGGAACCAAACCGAAGGCACTCCCAGGGGCCAAAGCTGGAGCAATTTGAGCAGCAAACTAAATCACAACGGTATTATAACCGAACTAATGAAATAAGTATCCATGAGTCTATGAGAGAAAGAAGTGATTAAATAAACAAGTAAATGGGGGCGGAGGGGCAAGTCTTTCTTACACGAATTCCAAAATCCATGTGCACACTTCCCGAGCCCACGCATGGAGCTCTAGTCCCCTCCCAGGTGAGTCGCTTTCAAAGCAGAATCCAGGGAGGGGAAGGGGACGTCCCAGCAGAGAAACCAGTGACACCCCTGCCACGGTTAGATCACCCGCCACCTGCACCCCGATGTGCGCTGAGACCAGCACCGCACCCCAGTCGTATTCTTTCCCCAAACCTCACAACCTCTCACTTCAGTCATCGCTAGAAAACATCACATCAACCCAAACTGAAGGACATTTCGACCAAACATCTGACCAATAAATAAGGTCATGAAAACAAGGAAAGACGGAGAAACTGTCACAGATTGGAAGAGACTAAGGAGACACCTAAATGCGACCTGCTGTCCTGGACTGGATCCTGGAGCAGAAAAAGGACTAAACAGAAAAACTGGTAAAATCCAAATAGTCTCCAGTTTAGTTATAACAGTAACATAATAATACTGGTTTCTTAACTCTGACAAATGTACCATGGTTACAGAAATCTAAAATTATTCCAAAATAAAGTTTCTTTTTTAAAGAAGGGAATTAAGTTATACAACAACCTAATGTAAAGACATTCATTTTTAAAATAGGCATCGACTTTTTAAAATGATAAACAGAACAGAAATATTGATATATTAAAAATTAAAATGCTATGTAAAATGTTAAATAGGAAAAACAAAAAATATACACAGACGGAATTTGAGGGGGAAATTCCCACATCTAATTCTACTATTTAAAAACTCAGACATGACTTGAACAATTTAAAAAGGGGGGAAAAGATCTCCATATGAACTTATAAGATGGTGTTCACTTAAAAAGATAATACACTTACAGGCTATATTAATAGAAACACAGACTCTGAACCAAGGAAAGTAATTGTGCCACTGATTATACATATACTGATCAAAGAAATCAAACAATTCTATACAATTCAGGTCCAGTTTAGTTGTGTTTAGGATGGACAGAGCAACATGTCTTTGCCCCAGCTGGAAGACAGCATTAAACACATAACACAAGAGAAGAGCATCTGAGTTTGGGGTTTTAAAAGAGAAGTGTTAATATGCCTTCACTCATTCATTCAATATTTACTGAACATTTAACACATGGCTAGGTACTCTTACAGAAACGGAAGGCTCAGCAATAAATAAAACAGACAAAAATCTGTGACCTCATAGAACTTAAAGTCTACTTAGATGGAAACGATCAAAAACAAAGAAAAATGTTTAGTATGTAACGTGGCGTTGAGGGCTATGAAAAAAAAAAAAAAACAGGAAAGTAAGGTGAGGCAGGTCTGGTAAGGCTGGCAAACAAAGGAACCGGTGCTGAAGCGCTCAGCACCCAGTGCGTGCTGCAAAGCCAGTGGGATGCAGAGGTCACCAACTTGCATTTTGTTCCCACCAACCAGCAAACCCAGTAGTAAAATATGTAATGATATTTTCTAGTAAAGACTCCAAAAATAATTGATTCAATATCTATCCAATGCAGGCTTCAGTAACTCCACAGTGCTCCAAGGATCAACACAGCTTTACAGAATTTTCAACTGGCATTCAAGGATTGCTAGGTGTCACAGCGCAGGTTAACCACTAGGTCTAATTATCCTGAACAAATAAGGACTAAAAGTTAACAGCATTTTATAAAACACATATATGCAAACAGCCATTCTCTGTGTTAGCATTATTAAGCCAAATTAAAGAAACAGATTGGCTATTCATGTTAACAAAATAGCATCATTAAATACATGTTGCTGATTTGATTGTCCGTGTTTAATCTGTAACTTTGCTTTGGTTTTACCATAAGAAGTTTATATCTGTACATTTTTAGAAAGCATATAAAGTCAAGTCAACCCTGGGGTTGCATTCAACATACAAGTTTGAAAACTATATTAGAAACAACTGGAGTACTGAAGTAATTCAGGAATAAAGTGATAAGAGTTCTGACTGGGTTGACAGTAGTGTGAATGGAGAAAAAAGATGGCAAGAGACATTCTCAAATTTAAAAACCAGATGCACTCATGAGGAGAAAGAAGAACTGACCAAAAGAGGATAAGAAGCCCGAAGTGAGCCACTGCGACCACTAAGAATTTGAACTTAGATCCAGATTGAGACATTAACTACTCACATGGCAGTTACCAGCACAGACAAAGAGAGAGGGTAGAATGTTCAAAGAAAACACCAGACACCATTCTTAAGCATTTTGGTCTCAGGACCCCTGTAGTTTATATGCGGCGTATCTACTGAAATTTTGCATATTAGAAATTTTAAACTGAGAAAGTTTTAAAACATTAATTCATTTAAAAATAACAGCAAGCCTGTTACATGTTAATAACACATTTTATTTTTTAAAAACTATTTTTCTTTTAAAATAATCAGTGAGGGACACTGTTTTACATTTTTGCCAATTTCTTTAATATCTGTCTTAATAGAAGACAGCTGGATTCTCATATCTGCTTCTGCATTCAATCTGTTCCAACATGTTGTTCTGGTTGAAGAATATAAAGAAAATCCTTTCCCAAACAGATACTGAACTAGAAAAGGGAAGAGTATCTGGATAGCCTTCTGAGGTAATGGTGAATCTCATGCTCTGATATTACTCCAAAACTGTTTTAAGAAAAGAGTGGCGAGTGCAGCTTGTAATTCAACCTCATAGGTGCTTTTCCTCAAGACAACCACTACCCTTCAGTAAGCAGTGGCAGTTTCTTAAAAGATGAGTTGCAATGTGGAACCTGAAATTGTATCAATAAACTTTTCATACTCTGCTACATTAAAATTCATTGGCCTGTCTCCTTTGAATGCATCTTTAACCCATGCGTGACTTTATAATATCATTTCCTCAGTATGAAAAACACTGACTGGTCCACTGAGTTGTGCAGATTTTCCATAAGTTCATATATTTCAAAAAATCATACTTGTTAAATCCACTGATGTCATCAAAGATGTCTTTAAGTATTTATTGGGAAAGTTGTCAACCTCACAGTGACAGATGCAAGTTTTCCAAAAATTCTAAATTTTGCTTGAAAACTCAAACATTATCACCAGCAACAAATAACGCTCAGTTGTTTTCCTTGAAGCGACAGGTTCACTTCGTTGAAAAATGGCTGCCAAATACCCAAGTCGGAATAATCACAGTTTGTCAGGCAACCCCTCTGTCACGTGAAAATGGTTCCCCATGAAAAAAGCAGCTGGTGCGGCCTGGAACTCCATCCATAAGTGCAGCTCCCAAAGAAGGTCACACTCGGGCAGCAATCGAAGCCCTTTAGGCACATTCCCATCCTGTGGCACAGAACATTAAGATGTGTGCACAGGATCAAGAGTATATAAAATTAACAACCTTTTTCACTTCATCGAGGACATTCTCAAAACTGGCTTTTTTTTTTTTTACTCTCAGTGCTAAGGTGCCAACAGTCCTTACCTACCACTGCTTTTCCACCACTGGTACAGATGTCAACACGGTAAAAAAAAAAGGCAAATAACATCTTAAAATTATTACAAAAATAATTTTTACCTCACGGACCCCCTGAGGCCCACAGAGCTCGCTTGGAGAACAAATGCCATCAGTATATCCAGACACCGTATGAATCAGAAATCCCAATACCCCGCCTCTTCATTTGCCTAGCAGAGAGCCTGAACTGGCATATATTCAACTTATATTTTCTAAAAGACAAGTCTGTAAGAATGAAAGCCTAGAAATCACCATTCTTGCAACTAAAAAAACAAAGCAAACAAAAATCTATGTGAAGAATATTTAATGAGGGATACTTTGCTATAACTGTCAACTATAGAATCCAAAAGAAAGTCTGCCATACATCTGTGCCAAATTAAGGGACTAACATTAACAAAATTTCTTTTAAACAAATTGCTTATTTTCATCCATCTGTCCTACCCTTCATGGTCATAAGAAGATAATCACCCCCAATCATGGTCACTCTTCTGACCCCCTTGCTTACCTAAAACAACCCCATCCTCCCAACCAACTCCCCATATATTCAAACTTCACCCTACACACATAAAAGAAACATAAATAACTTGTTCCTTTTCACTTCCTAGCATGCCTCTATTTTTATTCAAAAAGGAGAAAAAAGTGACAAAAATACACAAGCTCACTACTGTTGGACCCAAACAGTCCACCCAAATGACCTGCAAAAATTTAAGGAAAAGGAACTTCTGAAACTTCATTTTGAAGGATTTGGGAAAGCCAGGAATAGAGGTATTATCAACCAGTCAATATGAATCTATGAAACATTCTGAAAGTGCTAAATCCTGTGACAGACACAAGTTTGCAAGATACAACAGGCACCTTAGCGCCTAGACTTCAGTGGACACGACTACAGGTGAGAAAGCATTATAAACAGCAATTGTATTCAAGAAGTTTTTAGGAAACACATGTGCCCCTGACTAGTGATAAGGGAAAATAAGGGAGAAAAAAATCCATATCACATTTGTAGCCCTGGTTTAAGTAGTGCTAAAAAGGCACAGTCGTGTTAAAATGCACAGGAAAATTACAGTAATGTGGCAATCTTAGGTGAATGATAGAAAACATTAACTGGATTGTTTCAGCAAAAATGAGTAGACTCTGCAGTAATGTATTTTCTACAAAAATAAGATCATTTTCCTTCCAGCAGAAGAGTAAACTAAACTCCTAAGTTCAATAGTTCAATACGGAGTCTACAGACCAGCATTCCTGTGTTTATTCGAAAGTTCTATCCATTCACAGACCCGTCCTAGAAAAGAAATGGCATATAAATTTACACCAAGTGGAAAACTGAACTATCATAAAGGTTATAAATAGTTTGCTTGGACAACAGATAAAACAGATTAACTAAATTGGCATCTAGAAGGTAAAGTTTTCTTTCAAAACTGTATGAAACCTATTTTATAAGCTAAATCCTCTCATTTTGTTGGGTATATACTCAGTTTACTGAGACACTGTCGGAGGGGAAATAGAACAAAGACTGATGTACCTGAAACTAAAACTATGATACACAACTCATTGTAATTCAAGGATGGGACATGGGATACATATTATTTCTTCAACACTCCTTTTGATATAGGCAAAAGAATGAAAAGGTAGGTTAAGTCTGATGACAGCCTTTCTTCCTTATAGGAAGTCTATTTTAAATCTTATACCTCAAATAAGCCAACCTAGTACAAATTTAACAACATATTGATATACTGGCAAAATTTTAAGAGAAACTCACTTTAGGTAAATACAAGGGATCTACCCATCATTCCAAACAACAAGTTACCTAAGTGAGCATAAATAGGTGACAGGAATCTGCTGTCCCCACAGCCTGCTCTGCACATCCTTGACACTATTTCGCCGCGCAGAGTGATTCCAGAGCTCAGCGTTTTCCATATAGCATTGGCCCCTAAGTGCAAACAAACAACTCTGTGCTCAACAGAAGAACAGTGATCTGTTCGCATACTAGAGGAAAGATGGGCTGCTTTTGGACCTAAAGAGAAGGTATTTATGATATGGAATCTTCCTAGAAACTCTCCATGGGCAATTCTGCCAACATACTATTGTTGCCTGAGACACTGACCTTGTATCTTAACCCCCAAACAAAACACAATTCCCTCTATATTCTGAAGACAGAATCATAAAAAGGACTTGGTAGTTCAAACTACTAATCCCAAAGTACTTACAGAACCTCTCAGAATTTCCAGGCATCCTACAACCAAGTAACCCTTACCTGGTAGTTTCAGCACTGGAGTTTGGTGAGTTTCGTGTACACCACAAGGGGGTAAAAATGTTTGCAAGTGCCATTTATTTAGCCCATGGACGACAGAACTCCTCAGAAACCCTTCAGAAACTCCTTAGGCTCATCTCCACTCTGAAAGTCATTCTCTTGCTAAAAACAGTAGTAGTTTTGGGCCAACATGGAAGTATAGGAGGTAGGGGCAGTGATGAGCTATAAGTCTTTTCATGATTTTCCTATACTTAAGGTTCATGACAAATATCCATATAAATACATTGCTGAGGTACTAGAAAATGTCCAACTCTTCAAGTACTATTTACAATCAATGATATTTTCAGTATTTGTTACCAAAGTATATTGTCTCTTTTATTACTATAACATCACTTACCACAAATACTTAAGCCCTGAGAAAAAATATTTTGAGTCTCCAAATAACTATGGAAATGCTATAAAGAATCCACCAACTACAGGGAAACCAGTTGTACAATCCCTGCAGTCACCTCTCTGCAATTACCACACTAACACTAAGGTTTTTAGGCAGGAAAAAAATACTTCAATCCCAGCACTTCCTATGGTAAAAGAAAAGGAGGGGGCTAAAATGAGTGCCTTAACATTTAGGAATTTTAGACTCTGGGCACAGAAAAGACATGACTTTTTGTTTGGTAATCTAGATTTAAAAGTTGTAATAGAATGTCTCTTTCTCAAGGGTAAGGAAGAGAGTATCTCACCCTTTATTTGAACAGCCGTAATGGGTGAAGACTGAGGCACCCAATAAATAGTTTGAGGAAATTTCTATTCTAGGAAACTCTATGGTACAGCGAGCCATTTAGTTATATGCTGTTAGGGGATAACAAGTGACACCAGACTAATAGTAAAGAAAAACTATTTTATTTCTTTAACTACAAGAGTAAATTCTATAGGAAAAAGTGGGAAATAGTAAGTATGAACTTGCCAGTGCAGATCTGTGCAAAGTGTAATGTTATGATAGTTTTCATTTACATTACACACAATATTCTCTGAATAGTGCATTTCTGACACTTCCCGGTCACCAAACGTGGAGTTTTTCCCCTCACCAAGCAGTTCTCTGCGACACTAGCTGGGTATCCTACACTTCAACTCAAATCTGACACTATCTACCTGGAGATAGGTTTTCATTAATTAATTTGCTAGAGCTGCTCACAGAACTCAGGAAAACAGATTACCAGCTTATTAGAAAAGAATATAACTTAGGAAGAGCCAAACCGACGAGGTGCATAGGGCCAGGCACGTGGGAAGGGGCACGGGGCTTCCACGCTCTCTGGGCCTACCACTCTTCCTGAATCTCCATGTGTCCACCAACCCAGAAGCTCCCCGAACTCTGTCCCTTTGAGTTTTTATGGAGGCTTCATTAAACAGGCAAGGTTGGTTGATTAGATAATTGGCCACCGGTGACTGAACTCCATTTCTAGCCCCTCTCCCCTCCCCAGAGGTTGGAGGGGGGTGGTGGTGTCTGAAAGTTCCAACCCTGTAATCTCAAGGTTGGTTTCCTAGCAAACAAGCCCCCATCCTTAGGTGTTTTCCAGAAGTCACCTCTTAGCATAAACTCAGGTGTGGCTGAAAGGGGTTGGTTACAAATAGCAAAAAACACCCTTATCACTCTTAACCCTTAGAAAATTCCAAGGGTTTTACTTAGGAGCTCCGTGCCAGAAACAGGACAAAGAGCAAATATATATAAACTTATTATAAATCACAATATCCCAATTTGATTGTTTAGAAAGCGAGTTTAGTCAGATATATCATAGTCCTAAAAGACTTTTAGGTGCTATTATGCCTATCATGCAGAGGCAAAAAAGAGGAAAGAAGAGGCTTATAATCAGCATTAGATGTTTTATGAATTGATGAACTGGTAAAGGAATTTGAGAGAAATGCATAGAACGCAATTAAATGCCAGCCAGGGAGCACGGCAATTACCTGCGATGGTAATGTGAACTCAAGTCCACTATTTCTCAAACTCTCCAGAGAAACAGATCTAAGTGGCTAACAGAAGCCAAGCACCTAGCAAGCATCTCAGTATTCGAGCTAAGCAGGACCCTAGAAGCAGCAAAAGCCTATTCTCAAAGGGATCTTGGTCCTCCTGGTTGCATGAATTTAAGCAAGTTACTTACCTTCACCAAGTCCCTATTTCTTTATCTGTGAAACAGAGACACAGATATCCTCTTTGAAGGCACAAGGCAGATCCTCAATAACCACAAGTTGCTCAGTTTGCTCACCTCGGTCATTTAGCAGTGGAGATCCACGAAAGCTACTTGCCAAGGAAACACAACTAGTTTAACGGCAGAGCCTAGCCTAGAGTCTGTGTTCTTTGCACAATATCCAGCTGCCAGTGGGAAGGCACCCTCTAAAATATCTTCTCCATAGCTAACTTGAGCTCTGTATTTCAGGCAGACAAATATTCTCTGAAGAGGCAAAATTACTTACGGGGCACGGAGAACAATTCATCCTCTCCTTCCTTTAAGCCTGTTCAAGCAACATTTCTGCCATTTAAAAGTCCTTACTGATTACTCTAGAAGGGCATTTCCCAACCTTTTCTGACCAATAAATCCTCTGCATGGTAATTTATCTCATGGTACCCATTAGAGATTTAAAAAATAATTTTGCAAATTTTGCTTACACTATTAAATAATCTGAATACAGAAACATTTTAGATCAGAATTTTATGAATAAGGATACTCACACCGTAGCTTTTGTCTACCTAATAATATTATACTGTCTACCTATAACATCATACTGTTAAAAGATTATGAAGTTCAAAAAATAAAAGGATTGTGAAGTTCATCTTATAGAATCTTTTATAATATTCAAAGAACAGATAATTATTTTCTCATTTAGCAAATACTATACGGTTTTTTAAAGTAATTAAAATGCATGACTTCAACAAATTTCAAAAGTAAAATGTTTGGTTTACAGGCTGCATGTATATTAGGCAAAGGGCAAGTTCACAATAAATAGTAGTTAGTTCCATTATTTGTAAGCACAAAGTAGGTATTCATGTACCTATGAATAGCATACAGTGAAATTTCACTATAGGCAATGGCATCAAAGACAAATAAAAGTTGCTTTAATAATGATTGGAATTCTTTCCCTGTTTAAAGAAAATCAACTAGCTTTCTTAAATTTTTGTGTTTTGCTTATAAAGCACTTCTCAGATGGTCTTCAGTAACAAAAACCAAAGCACTAAAACGGATAAAACAGTCATGACGTTTTGTCTTTTTGACACTTTTTAAACCTACTAGAAACATCTTGACATGCTATGTACGACAGCATGCATTTAGCTCGCATAAACGCAACAGAGGGATAGAGATCATCCTGAGATAAATTTGCAGAATCATTATTTTATGTTCTCACTTTTTTCCATGATCAGAGTTTCTCAAGCTTTCTAACTTTAGTCAAGAGTATACTAGGGATATAGGGCCTCCCTGGTGGCGCTGTGGTTGGGAGTCTGCCTGCCGATGCAGGGGACACGGGTTTGTGCCCCCGTCCGGTGCCACGGAGCGGCTGGGCCCGTGAGCCATGGCCGCTGAGCCTGCGCGTTTGGAGCCTGTGCTCCGCAACGGGAGAGGCCACAACGGTGAGAGGCCCGCATACCGCAAAAAAAAAAAAAAAAAAAAGAGTATACTAGGGATATAAATTAAAATTGTATAACAGTACCTGACAGCAGGTAGCAAAGCTCACTGGGTGATACACAGAACAGCCGAAAAACTCACCTGAGACAGACTCTTGAAGGCTCTGCTTTAAAGGGTCGGGGTGCTATTTAAATCACTATTTACTGAGTTGCTGCTGAAGAAGAGAGCCTCAAGTTTTCAGGACTCTGGCCCTAAATCAATTTCACAAAATTTTATTTCTATCTACTATGTACAGAACCCTTTTTTTTTTAAGGAAGGTACTTTTTCTTTTTAAAAAATTTATTTATTTATTTATATTTATTTATTTTTGCTGCGTTGGGTGTATGTTGCTGCACACGGGCTTTCTCTAGTCGCGCTGAGCGAGAGCTACTCTTCGTTGCAGTGTGCGGGCTTCTCATGCGGTGGCTTCTCTTGTTGCGGAGCACGGGCTCTAGGTGCGCAGGCTTCAGTAGTTGTGGAACGCAGGCTCAGTAGTTGTGGCTCACGGACTTAGTTACTCCGCGGCATGTGGGATCTTCCCAGACCACGGATCGAACCTGTGTCCCCTGCGTTGGCAGGCAGACTCTTAACCACTGGGCCACCAGGGAAGTCCCAGAACCCTTTTCTAACCTCTATCATGCAGACGTGTAAATTAGAGCTTAAAGTCAAGGGGAGAGGGAAAGAGAAAAACACAAGAGAACTGCTGTGCATTTCCCTCGAAGCAGGAGAGAAGCTGTCTAGTTTGGTTGGAAGAGGGGGATGGGGCATTCTGAGCCAAACAGGCTAAACAGCATCTTCAGATGCTAAAATGGTATGGAAGACACTGCGCAAAGAGGACAGAGCACAGACTCTCCATGTGAGGCTTCCTGGAGACAAGTAAGAAGACCAGTTGAGCTCAACAGAGGAAAAGTAGAAGAAAACTATCAGAGGTGAGACTAGTTGAAAGAGGTAGGGCTGTTCCGTAGCCAGCCTGCAACACTAGCTTCAGGAGTTTTGCGTGGAATTGATGACAGCCATGGAAGACTTGAGCTGGGCAAGGACGGGACCACCTGCAGAGGCATACGACACCCAGCAGAAGCCCAAATGCTTGCTTTTTTTTTTCTCTCCTTTATTTAACAGGGAAAAGGAGGTATCGTGTATTACTTGAATAATGAAGAAAAACTAAAAATTATTATGGGAGTAAATTAGCTGTTGAGCAAAAGAACTGATACTCTTCAGAAATAAAACAGTCCACAAATCAAGTATATACTCTGAAAAGCCATCTGATTATATAGGAAAAAATTTACTTAACTATCAAAATAGGTAAACGAAGCCTGGCAATCTTATCATCACTTCTACATTACCAGAGTCTAAGATCAAAGTCACTTTTACTATCCCCATTTATCCTCTGAAGAAAAAAAATGTAAGAAAAATGTTAACTCACTAATAAATGAAAAGGTCCAAATTACCCAAAATGATAATTTAAAGAATTACTAAATATTATCACTTTCAAAACTAGTTAGCTTAATTTTAAAATTCCTCATGCCACACACCTAATACCATCATTATAAATAATATCCTTTAAATGTCCATGTTTCTGCAAACACAAGACATTTTGTTATACCAAGAACTAAATGATTTGTGGATTAAGAATGAATTTGTTTTCACACAATTTAACTGAATTTAAACAATTACGCTTCTAGTACTATTACCTAACTTGATCTATATATTGTCAAAAACACAAAATCAAAGTAGAAAATTAAGGAGAAAACATTTGCAACACATACATCTGACAGAGAATGTGCACCCAGAATACAGAGACCTCTTACAACTCAATGAGGCAAACACCCCAATTTTTTAAATGGACAAAAGGCTTGACCGAAAAATGCATACAAATGGCCAATAAGCACGTGAAAAGATGTCCAACATCACTGATCACTTGGGAAATGCAAATTAAAACCACGATAAGATACTCAGCACTCAGAGGCCAGCGACTTAAATGACAGCAACACGGGACATGGGTGAAGACTCAGCAAAAATGTGGAGAAACCACAGCTCCCACATGGAAACAACTCAACCCTAACTCCACGCAAAACGGGACAATCGCTTGGTGAAATGGTCTGGCAGTTTCTCATAAAATTAAATCAATATTTACCACATGACCCCACAGTCCAACTACAAGGTATTTACCCAAGAGAAAGTAGAAGATATGTCCACAAAAGGCTTGCCCAAATGGTCACAGAGGCTTTACTAATAAGAGCCAAAACGGGACACAGACCCATCAACAGGTAAATGAAGAAAACATAGGATAGTCACACAATGGAATATTACTGAGAAATAAAGAGAAACTACTGAAACAAGCAACAACATACATAAATCCCAAAAACACGCTGGATCAAAGAAGCCAGTCACAAAAATGTATATTCTGCGTAATTCCATTCATGTGAAATTCTTAAACAGGAGAAATCTGACTGGCAGTTGGGAGCATAAAAGAACTCTGAAATGATAGCAAGGTTATATCGTGATTGAGGTGACAGTTACACAGATGGTTACATTTGTCAAAACTCTTCAAACTGTACCCTTCAAATACGTGCATTTTCATGTATATAAACTACACTTCAATAAAGTTGATTTTGCACACTAAAAAATGGATACCTCTCTAGAAAGTGATTTGGCAACATCTATTAAAACTTGAAATGTGCATAATCTTGAACCAGCAATTCTCCCTATAGAAAGCCATCACACAAATGTTCAAAGCTACATAAGGATGTTCCCTCCTTGCGGGGAGAGCACAACGTCCACACAGACGGCTGGTTCACTGCACGACGGCACAGAAGCCGGCATACTGCGTATCCCATATAACAAAACAGCCTGAGAGCTTAGAGCAGAGGGCAGAAAACTTCTGCAAACAGCCACATGGTTAAGTGCTTTGAGGCTTGGCAGGCCACATCCAGTTGCCTTGCATATTCTTCTGGGGTATGTGTTGTTGTTTTACAACTCTTTTAAGAAATGCTAAAATCATGGGTACCTCGAGGGCCTTAGGAAAACAAAGAACAAACACACACACACACACCCCCCAGGCTGAGAAATCAGGGCTTTGAAGCCCAAATTCAAATCCGTACTCTACCACTAACTAGTTACCTAAGCTCTCCATCTCTTGTTATTAGTGTCTGTGTAAAATAAATGAAAGCACTTAAAACAGTGTTGACCACATAGCAAGCTTTAAAGAAATAGCAAGCTTTTGAAAATGAAACAGATCTCTGCATTGACCTAAAAAAATGTTTCATAACAAAATAACTTGATACTGTTTTTGTAAAATACATGTATTAATATATATTCATACGGATACATTGGAAAGTTTGGGAAGAATATACAGCAAACTGTTAAGGGTAGGGAATGGGGTTACAGGGATCAAGAAAGTTTTCACTATATAAACGTCTACGTTGTTTTCAGTATTTTAAATTGAACACATATAACCTGTTTTTAATCAATACATAATTCAAAGTAAACAGAAATGAAAAGCGTACGTGGCGCCGTTTTCTTCACATACAGGTTCTAAGCACGTACTTAAGCTTGGGAAGTGTTTAGTTCCATGAATGAGAAAGTACATCAACTCTTATAAACAATATCAGTGCAATAACTAAGAATCACTTATCAAACAATTTGTGCCAGCTGTAGTTCTAAGGGCTTCACATGTATTAACTAATTTAATCCTCTCAACAACCTTATGGAATGAGTAGTTATCATTAGGACCACCAATTTACAGATAGGGAACTTAGACATCAAGGGCAACGTGACGTGACACAAACTGGCAGTTCGGGAACTGGAACCCAAGCAACGTGACTCCAAAGACCACACTCTCAAAATCTGTACTGCCCCCAGAGCGCACACTAGTACAACTCCGGCTGAAAAGAAATCCACAAAGACATCTTTTAGTTTGTCTAGGGCATCAGATCCCATAAACCTACAATTATCTACTTCTAAATATAACTCTCTGATTGATTCAAATAAACTCACTCTTCTTGGAACCAATCTGTCTTCAATCATCCAGGAGACCAGCAGATAACACGAAGTAGATAAAATGGAGCCAAACAGAATCTAAGTTTGGATCCTGACTGCAAATTCCTAGTTGGATAATCCTGGGCAAATTCTTAACCCTCTACATCAAAGTTTCCTTATCTGTAAAGGTCTGCAGAGTGTGTTGTTGTCATTGTTAAAGTTTTTTATGGTAAAACATACATAAAATTTACCATTTTAACTATTTTTAAGCACACAATTCAGTGGCATTAGACATGCAAAACGTTGTGCAGCCATTACCACCTTCCATGTCCAGAACTTTTTCACCTTCCAAACAGCAACTCTGTCCCAATTAAACACTAACTTCCCATTCCCCTCTACCCTCTGCCCCTGGTAACCTCTTATTCTACCTTCTGTCTCTGAATTTGCCTGTTCTAGGTACCTCCTATAAATGGAATCATACAATTGTTTCCTTCTGTGTCTGGCTTATTTTCCTTAGCATAACATTGTCAAGTTTCACCCATGTTATAATATGTGTCAGTACGTCATTCCTTCAATAGCTGAACATTCCATTGTATGTATACACCATATTTTGTTTATCCAAACATCTGTTGATGAATGCAAGGTGGTTTTTACAAGAATTAAAAACAAAGCCTCTGATGTGAATGTTACCACAATAAAAACAAACAAACCAAACAAACGAATGAATGAATAAAGAATCTGGCAAATAGTAGGCTCTTTAGTATTAATGTCTTTTTTTTCACTTCATTTTTGTCATATTTTTGCACCACGTAGTGGTGCAGTGGCAAGATATAAAACAGTGCAACCATCTTAAAAATTTATCAGCTATGCCTTTTGAGATATTATTGGATTTACAAATCTACATTTATCATATGATTTTAAAAGAATGATGAAGAACATCCCAATAAATAATCTGTAATTACACTGGCACTACTTCCTTCAGTTTTAGCTTCAAAACCTACCTCAAATTGTTCCAATAAAGAACTCATTAATGGTAACTAGACACCTTTCGATTAAAAGATGTACTCGCCCCTTATATTTTTGTACAATTATCAATTTCAACACAAATTAAGCAGATACTATATGCTAGGTAGCCAGATGACCCATCAAGCTTCTCTCTAGCTGCCTGAAATACCAAATATGAAAACCAATAGTTGCACCTAAAGGATATCCAATTTTCAATACCTCAGAGTGTTAATAACTAGGAGAGACCTTGGAACTTGTACATCTTGACAATTATTTTTCTTTATAACCACTGCCTCTCAAAGAGGGAGAAAAACACCTTCCAAAGTTCCTCACAACATAAATATGAATATATCCTGTTTCCTTTGCAAGTTCCTTTGTCAAATTATTTCCCTACATTTGTTGGATTTCCTTCATTCGTTCAACTATTAACACCTACTCTCTAGCAACCACCAGGTATACAAAGAAAAGTAAGACAGAGCTTCTGACTCAAGGCACTTAAGAGTGTAGTGAAGGAGTCGGAGGCACCAGCAAGTGATTACAATACAATTGGATACATGCTACAATAAAGGTGTGAACAAAGCCTTTGCAGACACAGGGAAGGCCTCTAGCAAGTGAAGCTTTCTCTGAACTTAATGAGCTGTTCCTCTCCTGCTCTTCCTCCAAACTGAAGATTTCACCTGCCCATCTAGAATTCTTCATCATTCACAGAAAATGTTTTCTTCATTTGTACGGACATAAAGACTTCAAGGCAAATCCATAAATCATTTCTAATTGACCCCAAAAGACATTAGATCCGCTGAGAAGCAGATTTTTCCTTGCTGTTAGTCCTTTAAAAGCAGATCAACTTTCTTAATCACTTTTTAAGGCCAAGACAGAACCTAATTCACACTCTTTGAGCATGCCAGCTCAAAGGATGGAGGATATCCTGGAAAACCTCAGGGTGAGCTGGGGAAATGTGCCTAAAAACTTAAGCGGCCAACACAAAGATAATCACATACGTATGCATGCAAGGCAAAGCTGGTATAAAAGTATTAGAGCTTTTTTCTTTTTTTACCTAATTACACTAAATCAACAAGTGTGTTTTTTTAATCACTGCTACTTAAACTAAACATTCTCAATTCAAATAGAAAAAATTTAAAACCAATTCCCAAAAAAAACTTAAAAAAAAATCTTGTGGCAAGTACAAAGATAGTAATTATCAAATACAGTGTACACAAGAAGGGAAAAACTGGAATTTTATATCCTAAAAGATCCAAATTTCTGCCAAAATCTGCGTAACTAGTTCATCTCATAACAATGGGCAAGACTTTTTAATATATAATTACCAGCAACTAATATAAATGTAAACAATACTTAGGAACAGCACCTGGAATGTCTGTTCAGTGGTGTCCAACACTGCAAAATATGTAATAAAGACGTTTACAATGCAGTTCTTTGTCTCCATTTTTATGAAACCATAAGATAGTAGGTTGTACATTAGATCATCAGATAGAATAATGCAAATCAGAAGAGTGTCTATGTGTTTCTAAATTCCTTTTCTTTGAATATGTTCACTTTCCACAAAAATCAGAATTTAAGATGCCATTTTCCTATGTGCTTCCAGGACTTTAAACATTACATTCTCTAACACACCTCCAAAAAGAGAGAATGGGATTCTTTATATCTAGGACTAGCATCCTATCTATTCCTATCTTTAGGGAATATGAAAAGGAAATTAAAATATATCTTAAATACTTTCATTTTCTTGCAAATAAAATGATCAATAAACTAGTTAGGATTACACACTTGTTCTACATTTTATTCCCAAACATAAAATAATTGCTAATGGTCATGAATGAAGAGTAATGGAAAACAAACTCCAAGACCCCCCCTAGCTCCCTGGTGGTCTAACGGTTAGGATCCCACCCAATCTCAAAACCCCCTAGAAGTATAGATTACAGTCAACTGTGTCAGCATTAGTGTTTTTTAAAGATTTTTTAAAATATTGTTTTAAATGTTGTTTTGTGACACTGAAACGCCATAAAACTAAGCTGATAATGACCTTTCAAACCCAGCAAGTAAACCCTGTAGTGAAATATTTTTAAATACCAAAGACACATCTTTATTTCCAAATGAATTTAAATTTTACAGATCCTGTGTGACAAACAAAGGAAGTTTAACTTAACTGTGGACAGCATACATTCGATTTCTTAGGCAACAAACATTTCTGCAGCCAGCCTTTTCTGACTCAACAAAGCTATTGTTCACGGAAAACAAGACCAATTAATGAGAAATTGCTAACCATACCACCTAAACACACGTTTGTCATAAACATTTTCTTGTGATCAACTCTTTCTACCATCTCATCCTCATTCATCCCCTAGGGATTTGGGGAATAATCGCTTACTAAATGACAGCTGATTTCGTTAGCACCTGTCGCCAGTCTCAGCTGTATCACACAAGTTGGCCGAAACAGCCTGTAATTTTTTTTTTAAAGATTATGATTCTTTAGAAAGTGGGGACTCACCAGGCGTGAGTTCACCAAGTTTTCCAAAATATCGTGCTTCTCATTCTTCCCATTTTTCAAAAAGTGACCCTGTGGCACCGACTTTTGGGTGGGCGGGGGGGAGGGGTGCCACAATGACGCGGGAACTCGACGGAAAGCCCTCCGAAACGAACAAAACCGGGAAGGGGGAGAACAGCGAGACCCTTCCCTCAAACTTAACAGAAAGCCCGCCGAGAAGGCGAAGGCTGCCGCGACCGCCTGGTCCGAGCGGGTGGAGACGAGGAGCTCCGGGGCTGCTTTCCGGGGAAATGTCAGACGCGCGGCCGCTCGGAGTCCGGTCTCCGCGCGCCGTCCCGGCCCCCACGGCCCCGGCCGAGCCTGCGCCCTCACGGGGAGGGGGCGTGGAGCCGAGCCCGCCCGCTGCACCACGGCCGCCGCTCCCCACGCCACTCTCCCGCCCGCTGTCAGGCCCCGGTGTCACTGCCCCTTCCTCGCGCCGAGCTCCCTCGAGACACAGTCCGTCCTTTGTCTGAGTGCGCACTCGGCGCCGAGGTCCCACCAACTTGTGTGCGTCCCGTCCCACCCGGGCGCTCCCGCCGCGGCGCTCCACACAAAGGAGACCGGGGCTCGGGCGGCCGGCCCGACCCGGGCACCGGAGCGCCCCCAGCCCAGCCCCGGCGCCTCCGGAGGGGCGGGCACGCGAGAGAACCCCTTCGCTTGCCCCCCGCGGCGCCCGCCCGTGCTCCCGCCTCGGGTCGCCGGGTCCGGCACTGCCCGCCCGTGGCGGTCCCACAGGCCGGCCCGGACCCACGGCCCCTTCAGAAGGTTCTCCTCTCACCCCGCCAGCCAAAGCGGCACCCCGAGAGAGCCCGCTCGGGGCGATACCCGGACAGGCAGAGCGGCGGCGGGGATGTCCCACCACCGCCGCCGCCGCCCCTCGCCGGGCTCCAGAGCCCCGCCAGCCGGCCGGCCCGACAGCGGCGCGTTACCTGCGCCCCGCGCCCCAGCCCGCGCCGCTCCCGCGCGCCGCTCCCGCGCGCCGCCGCCGCCGCCGCCGCTGCCGCCGCCGCCGGGGCTCCACCGCCTTCTGCGTCCCAGTGGGTGTCGGACGCTCCCGGACCGAGCGCCAAACCCGGCAGCCCAATCGCCATCGCTTTTATTTGGCCCCCCCGTCCAACCAAGCGCCGCCCCGATTGGCGGGACGCGAGGCGGCCTCCCATCCAATCACAGGGCCCGCCGGGCTCTGAGGCGCAGAGCCAGCCCCACGCCGAGGCACCCGCGGGACTCGGCCGGGCCGGGCTGGCGGCGCGTGCGCGCGGGCGGGCGGGCGCCGAGGGACGCCGCCGCCGGTGGAAGCGCTGCGCCGGCTCTTTGTTCTTTCGCGGAACGCACGGCGCCTTTCAGGAGGGCGGTGGGCCGACGCGCGGGGACGAAGGGCCTCTGGAGCCCGAATCCCGGGCCGCGGGCGGGAGGCGGACAGGGCGGGGTGGCGGGAACCGGCCGGAGGGCGGGACGGTGCGCTCGCGGCTCTTGGCGGGAACCGCCGCCTCAGAGTTCCCGGGCCGGAGGGGCGGGGCGGGGCCGAAAGCCAAGTTTGAACCAGTTCAAAACTCGGGGGTGGTAACGGTTTCAACCGCTGCACTCTTTTCCCCGCGCGCGGAGCCGAGGCCCGGGCCGGCCGGCGAGCGCGCGGGAGGCGCCTGGACGGGAGGGCCCGCGGTGCCCCGTTTGCCGGCCAGATGCGCTCTGGGGCCCCGGCTCCAGCCCGGCTGGTCTCGGGCGAGGAGCCGCGAGCCTCCCGCGCTCCAGTGTGGCCAGCGTGCCGCCCCCGAGCCGAGCGGAGCGCCCTGCCCGCTACTTTTGTCTGCTGCCGCCCCTCGGCCGCTTGGCCCGCCTCGGATTCCCGGCCCGCTGGACTTCGGTTGGTCGAGCCCGCAGTGCCCTTGCCTTAGAAACCTGGCACAGAGCAGCGTCACAATTATTTCAAATTCCTCATTTAGAGCGCCTTGTTCAGACGTTTCCAGTGCTTGTAGTGCCAAGCACGTGTCAACGTTAAAAATCATTTATCAAGGATGAGTGCCGTTCACTTGCCTCGTGCTAACGCCTCTGGAAAGTATTAGGATGATTGCAACATTTTTCAAGTATTAAAAAAAAATGATCTTGGGGTAAAGCCTGTTTCAACCCAGAGGAATTAGGAATATTCTACTTCAGATACAGTCTCCACTTTTGATTTTTCTGGCAATGAAGTTAAGGTTATTACGAATTTTTTTTTTTTAATAGGATGCAGCTATAGGGCAAAGTAACCACTCACCCATATAAACTGGGATTCCATACTGGGAGTTCAGATGCGGTGCGGGGAGGATGGTCAACTATGAGCTGGAGTTAAAAGCCTAACGGAATCATGTTTTTAATATTTTTAGTTACATTTTTAAATGATTAAGATTTGTAATGACTAGTTCCTCATGTGGTGATTTAACCCTTAGTTCTACCAACTTTCCTAAATCACCGTCCCATTCCTCACGTATATTCTGGACCAACTCAATGTTAAAAGTTTAGGTGGAGGGAAACCAAAAGATACAGAGAAAGTACAATCATGTGCCCAAATAAAAGCAGAGTTATGAATAAATGATAAGAATAGTGCAAAAGTAAGTAGGTTATGCATCTGAGATGTAACTATAAACTAATGTAACAATTCCATCTGTCATATACCAACAGTCACCAATACCTTCGGAGTCCTTGGTAAAAGGCTTCCCTCTAGACCATTAATTTACAATTACTTTTTAAACCAGCCATTTAAATCTCAAGAGTTAACTTTATCCCTAAGTCACTTATCAAATTACCGATTTTGCCTGTCCTTTATATTAAATATTAAAACAATGTGGGCATTTTTTAAAGAAAGATCAAGGGAATTACATTAGAGATTATCAGCAAATCCAGGCAACATATAAACACATCCAGCATAGTGTGAAATGCCATATAAATTGTAAGGCATTTAGAACCAAGGAATGACGTTGGATCAAGATGTTCCCCCAAAAACTCAGAAAAGGAAATTTTAGCTGGACCCTAAAGAAAGCATAAGATTTAGATTGATGGGACAGTGAGGGCACTTGAGATGGGAATGAACAGGTACTCCGAGTGATTATGTGGAATGTAACTAGAGCTGAGAGCACCAGTTGTGAAAGAGAGAGCGGATTAGAAAGCCAATATTGTAATATTTATATTTACAATACACATTTATGTTAAGTATAATATGAAGGCTGACTTGGAGCAGGAAGTAGGGGTGCCAGTGGATCACAACATTGTCTTAATTCAGGGGTAACATTATCCAGTTAAGCAAGATGTTTTAGGTCACAGTGATGGCAAGAAAAAAGGCTAAATTGAAAACTGCCAAAAGGCTTCATTGCATATGGACGGCATACATTATCTTGCAACTCAATTTTGTATATTCACACATACAGGAAAGTTGGGAGGGAGAAGAATTATTTCATTTTAGATACTAAGAAAAATTATCTGAAGATTTCCAAGCAGGGAAAGCAAGAAAATGTGTGTGTGTGTGAACCCCAAATTACTGAACCCCCAGATGAAGTAGAAAGCCAGGCTGAACACAAAGGTAGATATGAAGGGTGAGAGTCACCAGTAGTAGTTATGCTACTGCTAGTAGGTCATCCTGTCCTCTGTTAAAGACAGATTTACTATGAACAGTTACGGGACAAAACCAAAAGTGGAGAGTTAAACTCTGAAGTCAGGACATAGCTCTACCTTAGTCACGGCTGTTCTCCCAGGGCCTACCACTGCCTGCACACAGTGTATCATCAGCGTTTTCCAGGGGGCACAGGAGAAGGTCAAGGGCAAAATTAAGGCTGTTAGCATCACAGAACTCCCCTTTCAACCCCCTGAACGGGATTTACTTCTCACACATTCTTATATTCACTCAGCATTCAACAAGTATTACGGAGGGCTTACTATGTGAAAGCACTGTTCTAGGGTCTAGGAATACAAAGAGAACAAAAGAAAAGTCCCTGCCTTGGTGGAGCTGATAGTCTAGTGGAGAGAAACAAACAATAAACAAATTATCCAGCATATGAGTGATAGTAAATAAAACGGGGAAACGCGTAGCATGGAAGGAGGGAAGCGTTGAATGTAAATGCTGCAATTTTGAAATAGCTTACGGAAGGCCACACTGAGAAGGTGACATGTGATGGAAAACTTGGAGGTGAAGGAGCACCTCCTGAGAAAGATGTTCAAAGAGGAGGGGATGGCAAGTGTCTGGGCCTGAGGTGGGAGCCTGCCTGGTGCTCTAGGGGCAGGGGGAGACTGGTGGGAGGTGAGGGGGCACAGGCAGATCTCGCGCCTTGCGGGCTGTTGTTAGGACTTGACTTTTTACTTCAGTGAGACGATTTGGAGCAGAAAGGTGATTGGATGATTTAAACGAGATCACTCTGGCTGCTGTGTTGAGAGTAGCCTGAAGTGGAGCAAGGGCCAAATCAGAGAGCAGTTAGGGGTCTATCGTAATAACCCAGGCAAGAAATGACTGTGACTGGGAAGCTAAGTGGTGACAGTGGAGCTGGCAGGCTGTAGTTAGATCCTGGGTGTGTCTTGCAGGTACAGGCAGTAGGAGCGGGATAGGGATATGGGGGTGGAGGTTTGGAGATCAGTGTTTAGTTTGGGACACAGTAAGTTTAAGATGCCTGTTTTCAACCAAGTTGAGCTATCAAGAGGTTGGTAAGTTATTGATGGAAAGAAAACTTGGCCTCTACCAATTTAGGACCTAGTTATCAGTGCCAGCAAATTAATTCACAGCAGAGTAACAGGATAAACTTTTGTTTATTATGCCTGCAGGAGTACTTCTACAGAGAGAGTAGCTCCCCAAACAGCAAGAGGTCAATGTTTATATACCAGCTTAATAAAGGGCGGGGGAACAGGGGAGGTTTAAGCCTTCCAAGGATGGAACATTCTGATGAGGCTTGTTTAAATGACTTTTTTTTTCTTCTGGAATGTCCCAGTGCCTGAGATAGGTCACCTCCCTGACGGGAGACTTGCTGGGGAGGGCAGGTAGCTGACTCTGTGAAGCTCTCACTTCAGTCAGATAAGGGGAGTCCAATAAGTTCTTTCAGCATGTTAGAGCTGAGATGTTCGCACTTTAGGGTCATCTTTATACCATTTCTGTTATAAAAAAAAATTGTTACAGGAGTCTGGACTTAGGGGAGAAGTTGTGACTAGGAATGTAAGTTTGGGAATCATCAGCATATAAATGGTGGTTAAAACCAAGGGAATAGGGGTAGACAGAAAAGAAGTTGAAGGTACTCTACCGTGACGTTTGTGGCAATGAGGAGAAACCAATAAAGACAGAGGGAACGACCAGCCAAGTGGGAAAGTGTGGCATCCTGGGAGCCAAGGGGAGGAGGTGTTTCAAAGAGGAGAGTAATCGTTGCACAATAAGTAAGATGTCCAAGACTTAACCCTCGGATTTAACAACATGGAGAGCATTGGTGACCTTGATAGCACACTTTCAGTAGACTGGTTGGAGTGGATTTCATAGTGAATGAAGATTGGAAATAGCAATTGTAGCCAACTCTCTCAAGAGTTTTACTACAGAAGGAGAGAAAATATAGCTGGAACAGTAAGTGCGATCGAGAGAAAGATTTTAAGATCATTAAGAGAAATAACATACCACGTTGGTATTCTGATGAAAGATCTAGTGGAGATGGGAAAACTGGTGATTCAGGAAAGAAAGCATATTGCTGGAACAACATCTGGTGTGTTAGGAGGCATGGACTCCAGACCCTGAACAGGTGAAAAGAGATGGGTCCTGGAGCCTGTCAGCACCCTAGCAAAGACTGACCTTTGCTAGGTAATGGCCAGGAGAGAAGGTAGACTACCTGGACACAAATGCAGGTACACGGGTACATTTGGTAGGCGTTTACATCTGATTGCAACAGACACCCATCGGTAATTACCTGACTGAGAATGGGTAGTGTGTAAATGAGTATGCAGTTTGTCAGGGCAAAAAAAAGTTTAGACCATTATATTCCAGCATCACATTTTTATCAACTCTCCCTTTTTGGTCTTAAAATAATTTCTCAGTCCTAATAGAGATAGAAAACTGATTATTTGGGTTTTAGACATAGAGAATACAGAGCAAAAGCAAAACATCTAAAAGTTTTGGAGGACAAATGAAGAGCTATAGGATATAAAATTTGGCTAAGAGGTTTGAGCTTGTCAACAGAGGAGTAGCAACTGAAGGCCCGAGAAGGGATGAACTCTCGTAAAGAACGAGAGCGGCCTTATACTGCAGGCTGGAAAACACCCAGGGCTGGGGCCAGGAAACGTGTGGCATGTAGAGAAAGCTTAACTAAAAATTATAGCATTGGGCTTCCCTGGTGGCGCAGTGGTTGGGAGTCCGCCTGCCGATGCAGGGGACATGGGTTCGTGCCCCTAGCCGGGAAGATCCGACATGCCGCCGAGCGGCTGGGCCCGTGAGCCATGGCCACTGAGCCTGCGCGTCCGGAGCCTGTGCTCCGCAGCGGGAGAGGCCACAACAGTGAGAGGCCCGCGTACCGCAAAAAAAAAAAAAAAAAAAAAAAAAATTATAGCATAGTTTGGTCCTGATTTAAATTAGCCTGACCTTTTAAGAAAAAGGTTGAAATAGTCACCTCTAGAAAGCCAAAGGGGGCTGTGATAGGCAGCCTCTAAAATGCTCCCAGGTGTTACCGCCTCTTGATCTTCACAGCTTTGTGTAATCTCCCCTTGAATGTGGCTGGATCCACTGGCTGATTCACTTCTAATTAATAGAATACGCCCACATGAGTAATGGGATGTCATTTCTGAAATTAGGACCTACCCCCCACCTCTTTCTCCCTCTTTCTCTCCCTCATCTCTTGCTCTGGATGAAACAAGCTGTCATCAGTTTTATCCCTTACACCTCCACCACCCTTAATTCCAGCCATGTTGTACTACCCACTTTCCCAAACACAAATTCAGCGAAATTGATCAGGATGTTACCATTTTACTTTGACTTTTAAAAGAGAAATTTGATCAAGTCAAATGAATAGATTAAAATAGATTTCAACATTTAGGCAATCTAGAAATTATCTGAGAGTTTTAAAGGAATCCAAGTGTGAAACTGAGGGATGCTTGGCCAAAATAGTGTTACAAATGACCCCTGGGCAGAATATCATTTTACAAATGGGACACTTGTCCTACAAAGGATTACTGAGGATTTGGGGAAGCTGAGAACTGATGAATCTTACCATGACTTTGAACTATAATGGGAGAAATGATCAATAAAGACTAAAATATATTATATGAAAGAGAACATGGTTTTAGCAAAGGATAAGAGCTGGAAAGGAAAAAATAAAATTGATTACATGATGGCATACATAGGTACTCCAAAATAATCTTCAAAGTATTAGAATTCATGAATGAAGTTAGCAAGGTCACTGGGTACAAGGCTAGTTTACAAAAATCAATTTCTATATACCAGCAATAAACAAAGAGGAAATTAAACTCTTAAAGTAAAACCATTTACCTTTTGAAAAACATCAAATACCTAATAATAAATCTGATGAAAAATGCACATGACCTATATCCTGAATATTACAAAATGATACAGGGAAAAACTTTTAAAAGACTTAAGTAAATAGGGGGAATGTCATTTTTGTGATTTAGAAGATGCCTAGATTCAACACAATGCCAATCAGAATCCCAGGAGGGTTCATGTGTGTGTGTGTGTGTGTGTGTGTGTAAATTGACAAGTTGATTCTGAAACATATGTGAAATGCAAAAGGCGGAGAAGACCCAAGACAATCTTGAAGAAGAAGAATGAAGCTGGGAGACTTCATGACCAGATATCAAAACCTAGCTTTTTAAAGCTATGGTCATTAAGACAGTGATATTAACACAAAGATGGACAAATGGACCCATGGGAAACAAAATGGAGAGCCCAGAAATACACCCATACCTATATGGTTACCTGATTTATAACAGAGGTGACCTGGCAGCTCAGTGGAGAAAGGAGAGTCTTTTCAACAATTGGTCCTGGATATCCTTATGGGGAAAAAAAAATCTTCGCCTCTACCTCTTACCAGATGGGTTACTGATTTAAATGTGGAAGAAAACGCAGAGAAGTATCTTTATGATCTTGCAGTAGGCGTAAAGTGCTTAAACAGGATGCAAAAAGTGTTCACCAGGGCTTCCCTGGTGGCGCAGTGGTTGAGAGTCCGCCTGCCGATGCAGGGGACACAGGATCGTGCCCCGGTCCGGGAGGATCCCACATGCCGCGGAGCTGCTGGGCCCGTGAGCCATGGCCGCTGAGCCTGCGCGTACGGAGCCTGTGCTCCCCAACGGGAGAGGCCGCAGCAGTGAGAGGCCCGCGTACAGCAAAAAAAAAAAAAAAAAAAAAATGCTCACCATAAAGAAAAAAAATGATAAGTTGAACTACATTAAGAACTTCTATCCTTGAAAAGACACCATTACGATACTGCAAAGGCAGGCCAAAGAAGAAATCCACAATACTCATATCTGGCAAAAGACTTGTAATTAGATTATGTAAAGAACTCCTAGGGACTTCCCTGGAGGTGCAGTGGTTAAGACTTCACCTTCCAATGCAGGGGGTGCAGGTTTGATCCCTGGTCAGGGAGCTAAGATCCCACATGCCTCATGGCCAAAAAACCAAAACAGAAGCAGGGACTTCCCTAGTGGTCCAGTGGGTAAGACTCCACGCTCCCAATGCAGTGGGGGCGGATTCGATCCCTGGTCAGGGAACTAGATCAGCAAGCTTGCTGCAACTAAGAGCAACTAAAGAGTCCACACACTGCAACTAAGAAGTCGGCACACCTAAGCTAAGAAGTTGGCATGCCGCAACTAAAGATCCTGCATGCCGCAACTAAGACCCGGTGCAACCAAAATAAATAAATAAATATATATAAAAAAAAAACAAGCAATACTGTAACCAAAAAAAAATTCAACACAGACTTCAAAAATGGTCCACATCAAAAAAATCTTAAAAACAAAAAGAACTCCTATAAAACAGTTTGAAAAAGAAGACAAAATATTAGGAAGTGGTCAAATACAATTGCACCTTAAACTGGCACTCTGAAAGAGTCAATGTACAAATGTCTAATAAGTATAAAAAGGTGCTCAATTTCACTAGTTATTAGAGAAATGCAAATAAAACCATAACGCAATACCACTACATACATACCAGAATAGCTAAAACAAACAAAATAAAATACAGAAGATACCAAGGGTTAGCAAGAATGTGAAACAATGAAAATTCTTATACACTGCTAATAGGACTATGAATTGGTACAACCACTTTGGAAAATTGAGAAGAGGTAGTGGCTACTGAACTTGAACAAATATTGAACACTCGGTAACTTAGCAACTCTACTCCGAGGTCTAGATCTAGCAGGTATGTTTATGTGTATGTATACTTACCAAGAATATACTTTCTTGAACACATGTATGAGAATGTTCAAAAGAGCAGTATTCCTAATAGCCACAAACTGGAAATATCTAAATGCCCATCAACAGTAGAATGAATAAATTGTGGTCAGTTCACAGAATGGAATACCCTACAACAGTGCAAATGAACAATCTACAGCTACGTAGAACAATGTGAATAAATCTGATCAACATAACAATTGATTGAAAGAAGTCGAAAAAAAGAATATGTATCATATGATTTTGTTTATTTAAAATTCCTTAACAAGCAAAACTGACCTGTGATGTTACAGGTCAGGATAGTTGGTTATCCCTGGTGAGGCTAGTGACTGGGGAGAACGTGAGGGCCATTTCTGGGGTGCTGAGGATGTTCTACTCCTTGATCTGAGTGCTGGGTCAACAGGTGCATTTTCTTGGTGAAAATTATTTAAGCTATTTCTATTTGTATGTTATACTTCAATAATAAGTTCTTTTCACTTTTGGGTTTTTTTTTAAGATCAAGGAGAAGAGAAAGAGCCAGCAAAGAAGACCGAAGGGGGTGAACAATGACAAAGGAGGAAAACCAGAGTGTCGTGTCCCAAAAGCCACATGAAAATAGTCTATGAAGAAGGAAGAGGTATACCCGTAATATACGAAGAACTCTTAACAACTCAACAATAAAAAGGTGGATATCCCAAATGTATAAACAATAAAAAGACAAATAGATAAAGGATTTGAATAGGCATTTCTCCAAAGAAGATATGTGAACGGTTAACAAGCACATGAAAAGATGCTTAACATCATTAGTCATTAAGGAAATGCAAATCAAAACCACCACTTCTCACCCACTAGGATGGCAATGATCAAAAAGCCAGACAATTTCAGGTGTTAGTAAGGATGTAGAGGGATTGGAACCCTCAGACATTGCTGGTGAACTGTAAAATGGCGCAGCACTTTGGAAAACAGTCTGGCAGTTCTGCAAAATGTAAAACAGAAAGCGTTACCATATGAACCAGCAGTTGCGTTCCTAAAACTATTTCATTTCAACGAAGAGAAATGAAAACATATAGCCACACAAAACCTTGTACATGAACATTCATAGCAGCGTCATTCATAATAGACAAAAAGTAAAAAAAAAACCAACCCAAATGTCCACCAACTGATGAAAGGATAAACCAAACGTGGCATATGGATACAATGGAATATTATTCGGCAGTAAAAGGGAATGAAGTACTAATACATGCTACAACAGGGGTGAACCTCAAAAACATGGTAAGGGGAAGAAACAACACAAAAGGCCACATATTGTATGGGGCCATTTAGATCTAATGTCTAGAATGTGCACATCTAGAGAGACAGAGGTAGAATAGCTGTTGCCTGGGACTGGAGGGGGAGGAGAGGGTGGGGAGAGACAGGAGGAGTGACTGCTAAATTATACAAGGTTTCCTGGGGGATGATGGAAATGCTCTAAAGTTAGATTATGATGATGGTGGTACAACTCTGTAAATATACTAAAAACCACTGAACTGTATAGTTTCAAGTGAACTTTATGGTGTGTAAATTACATCTCAAAGTCATTTTTAAAAAAGAAGGAAGTGGTGATTACTCAGGAGAACTTGCTTTGACATCCCCACCCACCAAAAGATCCTACTTCCAGAGAAAGGATATTTGCTCAGATGGAAAGTTCCAGATAACTTATTTAGGGATAAAATAAATCCTCTATGCATTAAAAAAGAAGACCTCTGAACCATTGGTCAAAGCCTCAGGAAAGGTCCCCCAGGGAGTCAGTTGCTTGAAAATAAGGGCTTTAGGTCCCCAAAGGCAGCAAAACATGACTTGTCCTAGCGTCAGGCTTAAAAACGAGAATAAGGTCTTCCCTGGTGGCGCAGTGGTTCAGAATCCGCCTGCCAATGCAGGGACCACGGGTTCGAGCCCTGGTCTGGGAAGATCCCACATTCCGCGGAGCAACTAAGCCCACGTGCCACAGCTACTGAGCCTGCGCTCTAGAGCCCGCGAGCCACAGCTACTGAAGCCTGCGTGCATATATAGGCCGTGCTCCGCAACAAGATAAGCCACCGCAATGAGAAGCCCGTGCACCACAACGAAGAGTAGCCCCCGCTCACCACAACTAGAGAAAGCCCGCGCGCAGCAACACCCAAAGCAGCCAAAAATAAATTAATTAAATTAATAAATAAAATTTTTAAATGGGAATAAAAAGCTTTGAGGTGTCCACAAAAGGAAATACTGCAAGCATTTTTGATCACTGCACCTAAAAGGATTGGAGAGGGAGAGGGGCAGATGGGTGTTGGAAAGGGAAGAGAAGAAATTCTGCTGAATAAAGACAGCATCAGAACACTTGAGGCTAAAAACGCAAAAGTTGAGAAGCGACTCAGGTGTTCAGATTCTCTGAAAACATGCAATCTGGATAAAGTGAATCCAGGTTTTTTTCATTGAATCCCAAGATGTTTCAATTAAAAAGTACTGCTTGCATTCTCTGTAATGTACAATGAAAACAATTAAGAATGACCTCATTTGGTAACTAACAAGCTAAGGAACTCATTATGTAAAACTACGGCATAATTAGACAAACATAAAAGAGTTTAAAATGTTTGCATAAATGTTTAAAAGTCTGAATCATACGCGACAATTTATTTATTCACTCAAAATACATCTACTTAATGTTTGCTTTGGTCCATGCCCTGCAGGAGTATAGCCAGGGGAGGGACACAGAGAAGGATTCCTCAAGAAAGCAAGAGGAAAGCAAGGGAGGGAGGGAAGGAAGGATGGAGGGCTGTGGGGCTCGGAGCCAAGGAGCACAGTTAGCAATGAGGAGGGGAGAAGATGTTCAGGTGGGCAGCGAGGCAACCCAGACCTCCTGATCCCAAGAGCAGAGTGACGTGGGTCCTTTCAGCAGCCCATTCCCATGACTGGTGGGGTTTGGGCGGGGGAAGGTTAATTTCCTTGGCCTCTAGAGGTGTCATCGTCTAGGATCTCAGAAGCAGGGTGTGTGACCAGGATCCTGCCTCAGGACCAGGCTCAGTGATTCCTGAGTCTGGGGTGGGCAAGCTCCAACTCTTTGGCTAATAAATCTTCCCGATAACAAGATCCTACACCTGATTTCTTCCACTGTTCCAAGTCCAGGGTGGAACCCTCCTCAAACCCTTGCGCATTCTTAGTGGGTTTGAGCTGCAAGGTTCCCTCCAGCACCTGCGGTCCGGTGGGCAGTGCTGCTGCACATGCACGTGCTAACATAACCAGAGCTTTTGAAGCTCTGGTTCTGTACAAGTTCCATGGCAATCTTTTGACGTGTTGCTTTGCAATTCTCCGTGTTCTGCTGACTGTTGACTAAATGCTTATTCCTCCCATTCAAAGAGGAGCATGTTCCAAATCAATATCTTTAATATAAGAGACGTTCCAACTGCAGAAATTTATCCCTAACTTGAGGAGAAAATATTTTCCCACTGATGAAATTTATCAAACTGGTGTATAATATTCTGGGAAGAAAAACAGTAGCAGTGATAAAACTTCAGCTGGGAACCATATGTTTCAAAAAGCAACCATTTTAAACTAAGGGCAGTATATCTGTGATAGAGCAGGTTCATTCTGCAGTGTTGTCACATCTGTACCACCTGTGAAGTTTTTGCAAAAAAAATCACTGAACTTGGAATACTGCACTGGAAATAGACCTCATAAGTTACTTTTCAAATACTTTCCTACAAAGATTATCCTAGGGTAATCTTAAAAGAATGGCCCATTGCTCAATAGTTTATTATCTTATAAATATAAAAGAGTGCATAACAGTCAGTGCACACTGGCAGAAACTTCTCAGTAAAGACATCCATTGTGCCCATAATTTTATTATTTTTCATACCTTATATATTTTACAAGGCAATGTCTTTTAAAGTAGGCTGGGTTCTCACAGAAAATGGTGAGATTATTAAATTTTTTCTAAGGTGCAAGCTATGCCAGCCGGCCTGCAAACGTGTGAGTGACAACACCATTGCTGTTTAAGCAACTGAGTTTTAGAGGGGTTTGTTATACAGCAAAAGCTAACTGATGAACTTCCAACCCTTCACCTTTGGTGAATTGTAGATAAAGCTTTTTAAAAATAATCCACAAATATATATATACGTATGGATACATATGAATTAATGTTTAAGTTTATATAAATAGCATAGAAATACATGTGACTAAATTTCCTGGAGGAGAATGTGCTAACTTAATTCAGTGGCTTTTTCCTTCCTCAAATTTTCCAAGGGACTTATATGTCAAAATGGCTTTAACAGAATATAAAAAAATAAAACAAACAAAAATTCAAACCTTCATTAGTAGATTTGTCTTTTATGTTAGTATGTAGGCCATATGATGAAATAGCACAAACATTTATTGAGATAGAGATGTTCAGAACAAAAAAGCATGGATACTTAAAATTAATTCCCACTTTAGTTGAAAGTAGAGATGTAGTCTCTGCCTATATAATTACTTCTGTTCATTGATTATGGTATTATTAACCAAAAATAAGGTAACACCCACCATTCTTCATATCAGGAAGAATACTGTTTAAGTTCAGAGGATCATTTATTTCACTCCTGAATTTCCCACGTTTCCTGCATGTACATTGAGAAGGCTAGCTTATTAATAGGGTTAGTGTCATCCAATGAAAACAACATCTAACTATTAGTGGTACATTTTGAACAGGCAGAATCAGTTGATTATATTTTAAGCTGAAGAAGATTATTCGTTATACCCACTGAGGTATATTTGGATGCAAGTAGCAGAAACCCTAACTATAGGTTAAGCCAGAAGAATGTTTATTACTTACTTAAGAAACTCAAAGACAGTCCATATCAGGATTGACCTGCCAACTTACCAATGTCATTAAAGACTCAGACTCTTTCTGTCTCTCCATTTTGCATATTGGCCTATTATCCCCATGCACATCACCTCAAGGTTACAAGATGGCTGTGGAAGTTCCAACTATCACAGGCAAGTTCAAGGCCAAAAGAAAGGGGACGGGGCTGAGGCAGTCACTTCTTTCTTATGTATGAAGGAAGCAAGAACTCTCCAAAAGCTTCCCTGCAGCCTTCCTCTTGCATCTCATTGGCAAGAAATGGAACACATGCTGACGACACCCTCACTGAAAGGGAGGCTGAGAAGTTGACAGTCTAATGGAAGAGGATGGGATTGTCCTGACTGGTTTTGCAATGTCATGAGTCATCCTCCCAGGCTAGGCCCAGTGTCACCCTGAGCAAAATCGGGGTTCTATTGGCAGAAAGAAGGGAAGACAAACAGCATCCCCACATTGTCTTGCTGTCCTTACATCCCTCGTCTTCTCGACCCAATGGATGCAGGAAAGAAGAAGACACGGAATTGTGGTTTTTTTTTTTTTCTTGGCAGGGCAACCTGAATCCCTTTGAGCATCTAAGCAACAGACACTGCCCCACCCTCAGAATTTCCAAATAGGGCATTTCAGGGAGTGCCCAGAGCCCCTGAGGCCCATCCGTGGGTGACTAAGTTGAGAAATCCACCCACAGTCTTTCAGCTTGGTCCCCCACATTATACAGCTTCTGGGCTCCACTCTGCTCTTTCAAGTATGGATGTGTTGTGGGTATGATGGTTGCTGATTCTGAATGTAGCAGTATCTCCTCTCTCCGTAACTAAGTTTGCAACTGAGGAAAATGGACAATGTCTAAAATGGCTTAACAAGAAAACTTAAATTTTCACTCTTTTCAAGGTTCATTATGTTAAAAATAAACAGACCAAACGTTAAACTGAGTTCCTACTTCAAAGCATTATCATTATTAAGCATCTAAGTGCAAAATATTACACGCAGGGAACTGCATGTGGCTGGCAGCTGCTGCTAAGAATCTATAATCTGAGACAATCCGGTGATTATCTCATTTGGGTCATGGGGGAGGGGCATGAATAATGTTATTAAGTCATTAAATAATACCTGATGACTTTAAGAAGCATAAACTGTTTTGAAAATACAAAGTTCTAGATCAGTTGTTAAGTCCTGACTCCATGCTCCAACAAGTAAAATCAGAGATCGCCAATGATGCCCAAAATCACATCTGAAACTCTAGGAAAACAGAATACTGAAGAAGCTTTTTTAAGTTAAGATGTAACTGACATACAACATTGTATTAGTTTTATACAACAACATAATGGTTTGATATAGGCACATATTGCCTGCATACGCTTCGGTTATAAAATAAGAACATTGATTTCCTTGTGTGGCTCGTGGAATCAGAAGCCTTCCTTTGTAGTCACACCTTGTAACAGTGTGAGACAGATTTCTGATAATAATAAAATGATGATTCAGGGCTTCCCTGGTGGCGCAGTGGTTGAGAGTCCGCCTGCCTATGCAGGGGACACGGGTTCGTGCCCCGGTCTGGGAAGATCCCACATGCCACGGAGCGGCTGGGCCCGTGAGCCATGGCCGCTGAGCCTGCCCGTCCCAAGCCTGTGCTCCGCAACGGGAGAGGCCACAGCAGTGAGAGGCCCGCGTACCGCAAAAACAAACAAAAAAAACACAAAAGATGATTCAAAATTCTTCGGCATTCCATACACCTGAAACTAACACAACATTGTAAATCAACTATCCTGCAATAATAAAAAAAAAATTCTTAGGCATTCTTAGCCAGAGAAAAAGGGACATATAGAGACTAGAACAGAAAAGTGTAGAGGAAAGGTGAATCTTTTTTTTCTTTTTCCTTACTAGATTGGAAGAATTGGCTTTTCCATTTTATTTCCTTCTTTGTCAGTGCAATAAAGTGGTATCATGTGCAACTTTATGCTTTTTTTTTTTTTTTTTTTTTTAAATCTAAGCTTCTGGTTCAACTTATCACATTTCCTAACAGCAGACATTCTCTACAGGTCCTCTTGTTCTCCGCGGGATTCTGTACTTTGTACTAGTTCCGATTTTGTGGAGACCTGAATCATTCTGTAAGCAGTTATGAAATATCTCCTGTAGTCATGGCCCAGGACAGATGGAGGAATTAACTCAAAGAAGAAAAGTGCACTCTGAGCAACCTTATTTTCTGGCAGACAGCCGTCGCCGTGATCTCAGGGATCAGTTCCTCCCCCTGGTCCACGGATCAGCCTGCACGGCCTCGGTTCCAGCGAGAGAGGGTCTGGGCTCCGATTTCAGCCCTGTGGCCATAAGATCCTATTTCCTCCGTGTCTGAGCCCAGTGATCTGAAGCAGATGCTTGTTGGAGGCTGCTTGCAATTCAACCTTCCTTCAGCCCCTTATCATCTCCTTCTAGCTCCATACCCCTGTCCCAAGTTGTCCTAGAGTTGAGATAAATAACCCCAACCTTTACAGAGCTTCTTAAGGGTGGGGAAAAAAGGCTGGGTTTCAAGGAAAACGGGATAAAATTTCTCCCTGAACATAACCCAGAGTACGGAGACTTTACATCTACTTTCTTTTCTTTTTTTTCCCATCTATGCTTTCTTTTCCCCTTTTTTAAACACAAACTTATAGCAGAAACCTGCCATTCTAGTATGTAATTTAAAATCTATTTTACTCTAGTATTAAAGATGTCCCATATAAGAGAGCTTATCGTTCATTTCATGAAAATTTATTTCCATACATACGAACTAACAGTTTCGAAGATGCCAATGCGTATAAAATTAATAAACCTGAATGCTGCTTGAGAGCACGACCGTGGTAAAATCTACAAATTGAAATCACAGTTACAGCCCAAATATATTCACGTTTTAAAACTAGGTGGCTTTCCTAATCAAATGTTTGCGGTGTCGTTAGCACTCTTGGTACGGGGTTGAGGTGTAAGAGCAAGTTCAGACGTCCTTAGGGCATCTGAGTTAAGACACCAGCAGAGGGTCTAGATGTGGGTCCATGGAACTGTCCTGGTGATGGACCAGAGTGGGCAAGATTCAGAGTAACCCAGGATGACCTGGGCTCTTGCATCAGAGAAGAGAGAGAGGGGGAAAGCAGCAACTATTAAGTGCCTGATATCTGCTAAGCGTTTAGATACATCAATTCATTTAATCTTCATGTTTCATATATGATGGAGGGAGGTTTTCCCTTTTACGGATGTGGAAGCTGAGTTCTCTGGGAACTCCTTGGTCAGCAATCTTTGTCCCATAAGCCACCTGATGGCATAGGTCCTATTTATCTTACTCTACGTTTTTCCATTGTTTCGCATTGTGCCTCATCTAGAGAAGGCATTTATTTAATACTTGTTGAATAAGCAGCCTCCCCTGTCTTCCTGGTGAGGCCCATCCCTTAGAGCAGAACTCGCTAGACTTTAATAAGTCCTTAACTAATTAAGGGTGTTCTCTATTTCCTTTGAGGCAGGGGATCATCCCTAAGCCTCTAGTTCCCTGATACAAATCAGGACCACATGCTGCGGCCACATGTGTGTCTCAGTCCGGGTGCTCATATCCGTAGAGAGGCTCTTGGGGTCAGGTTCCGGGGTCCACAGTCCATGCCCCAGAGTTGGTATCTGGAGTTTTCTTCATCAGGTTTCTCCAAACAAAGCAAGCACATGACCTGTAGCATCTTTCCTCTATTCGACTTACTGCCCTCCCCGGCCAGGTATCTTAATAATATTGTGTCCTGTGTCCCCAGGAACATTTGATAAGAGCGTTCAGAACAAATGCAGACTCCCCAAGGGATTACAGTCCTATTCATTTTGATTTTACATCTACATTAATCAAATTAATTCCTTCTGGGCTGAGATTTATGTGTATTTCACAATCCCTATAACAGCAAGAAAAGGATCTTTTCATTTTCTGTTATGATTTATTCAATTCTATATTTTGCATCTAGAAAAAGCAAAAAGATTGTTTCACAAAACATCCGAGAAGTTGAGGCGATTGGTACAGAATCAGGTTGCGTGAGTCCCCATCTCTTGGCGGCACTACTGAGTTTTTATTGTTTCCCACCCACCTCCACCAGCACCCGCCCTTCTCCGTTGTTAGTGTTATATAGTATGTATTAAACTTTGGGGACTAATTTCTTAATTCTGAAAAAATTTTAGACAGAAAAAAGTTGAAAAAATTGCGCAAGTAATTCCCATCTCTCCTTCATTGACATTCCCCAAATGTTAACATTTTACAACATTCTCTCTCTCTCAGTAAGTATACATATACACATAAAGGGCACTCAATTAAAGCATGCTGACTTATTTAGTATTTTGTGGGCATTGGATTATATCATTTCTAATCTTCCTTCTCTAAAGAGTGTATGATTTTCTCACCTGTATATAGAGTAAAGCCTTTTATAATATTTGTAATATGTATTTGTACACAGTATCAAAACACTAACAGCTAATCAATTCAGCCCAATGATAAGCTAATAGCTCAGATGCAAATATTTGGCATTTCCACAGTAAACTATCACACCAGATGCCAAGTCAGACAAGAACTGTAAACGGGACATGAGTGACAGTGAGCTACCCCCATCCAAGAAATCAAAACTAAGAGAAAACAGATGCCCCATAAGAGGTAAATGGAAAAATCAGCTGGGGATGGGTCAAAACAACCCTTCCATCTAGGACTCACTGAAGCTTAGATGCACGTGCCCAGCTGCCAGCCTGAGGTTCACATCCGTGGGTCCCACAAGTGCCACAAACTGAAGTGGCCAACACCAAAGACCTTAAGTCTGCCTGTTTTCCTGTGTTCTCTCTTCTACTTGGTGACACTGAGACCAATTCTGGGACTTGGGATTCCTCCGTGATGAAATTTTCTTTCGTCCCCAGCTTCTAATCAGTCACCAAACTCTGCTCATCCGGGTGGCTGAGACCACCCAGAAGAGCAAGGAAGTAGTCCAGGTGAGAGGGGGTGAGTGCCTCACACTTAGAGGGTCTTAATCTGAAGATGCCCAAAGATAAATATTTACGGAAATACGGTCCAGAAAGCTGCCCGGTGAAGCCCGAAGCCTGGTGTATTTCTGCGGATGTAGTGGTTTCTGTTCCACTGTGTCTTGTAAGGTTAGTGCCAGCAGGAGTTACAGAGAGCTTGTGTGAAAGAACTTAGACACGGGGCCCTGAATTGATAGCCAACCACCCCTGTGATGGCTCTTCAGACTGAGATGGACCATCAGGTCCCCTGGTCGTTTGGTGGGGGCAGTTAGCGGGGTAAGGACCCCAGAGAAATGCACTAGGAAACAGCCCGAAGAACGCGCCTGCCTCCTGCTGGGCTCACCGCCCCATTGCCGAGGGACAGCTCCATGTTCCATCACATTAAAGGTGAGCATTGGGCTTCCCTGGTGGCGCAGTGGTTGAGAGTCCGCCTGCCGATGCAGGGGACACGGGTTCGTGCCCCGGTCCGGGAAGATCCCACGTGCCGCGGAGCGGCTGAGCCTGCGCGTCTGGAGCCTGTGCTCCGCAACGGGAGAGGCCACAGCAGTGAGAGGCCCGCGAAAGAGTGAACCCTCATGTAAACTATGCACGTTGGGTGTTTATGGTGTGTCAGGGCAGGTTCATCAGTTGTAACAAATGGACCACTCTGATGGGGGGATGCTGATGATAACACGGGAAGCTGTGTATATGTCGGGCTAAGGGTATGTGGGAACTCTCGGTTCCTTCCTCTCAATTTCGCTGTGAATCTAAAACTGCTCTAAAAAATAAAGTCTATTAAAAAAAAAAAATGGGATGAGGGGCCTTGAGTCTCTTCCCCCACACCCACTTCAGCCTTCCCTTTGGAGGTCCCTGATGCCACCAAAGGTCCTGCGGTGGCTCCACCATGAGCAGTATAAAAGCCACTGGCCGCCCCGCCAGGGAATAACCCCTTCTGTGAAAACCCCAGAGCAGTCCCGTACAGTTTGCCCCAGACGTGTGGGACTGCTCTCTTTCTTCTAACCCCTCTGCACTCTGTTCCTGGGTCTTCTCCCCCAAAGGCATAGCTGGAACCTATCTCCCAGAGGGTCACTCCCAGCCCTCACGCCACCTGCAGCCTCCCAGGTCACAGAGAGCCTCCCTACCCTGTCAGAGAAAGCGGACCCCCAGAGCTAGAACATGCCTGCCCCAGCGCTGTGGCCCCGGGGCGCCTCAGGCCCAGACAGCGTCCCAGGCAAGCCATCCCGTGGGAAGGAAAGAGTGTCTGGGGACAGACACGGCCAGGATGGCTCCGAAACCCCGAAAGGAAAAAGGAAGAGGAAGGATCAGAGAGTCTTCTGGGTTCCATCTCCCCGGACTGCGGGCATTTTTTTTCTTTCGAACTTCTAAAATTCCTACTTATCTCCTTGTCTCATCAGCCAGCACCATGCGGACCCCCCAGGAGACATTTACCGAAGGCATATTGAATAAAGAATTGTGAGAATTCTCCTTCAGGGAGACGCTTTCTTCACCTGCTAGGGAATGCCTGAACATCGCTATAATCGTTGCTATACGAATGATTCAAAAGCAAGGAGGGAGGAAATGTCTCCTCCAACCTCCTAAGCTGCGACCTAAGCTGCAACTTTCTGGGAGGAAAACTGGTTTGAAGGAGCTCTCCTTGGGATATAGAATCCTTGGGGGTTTTATTAGGCCTTCTGGGTCCCAGGTGGCATTTGCTCTCATGGAGAATGTTTTCTACAACCTCAGCTTGTTAATCCATATTACCAGTGGAAGGCAATGGCTCAGAACATCTCAAGGAGGGACTTTCCTGGTGGTGCCGTGGATAAGACTCCGTGCTGCCAACGCAGGGGGCCTGAGTTCAATCCCTGGTCAGGGAACTAGATCCCACATGCATGCCGCAACTAAGAGTTCGCGTGTCACAACTAAGGAGCTGGCGAGCTGCAACTACGGAGGCTGTGAGCCACAACTAAGGAGCCCGCCTGCCTCAAGTAAGACCCGGTGCAACCAAATAAATAAATATTTAAAAAAAAAAAAGAACATCTCAAGAAACTGTCCCTCAGTCACTAATGTTTGCCTCCTTGAGAATAGAATAGAACAGAGGAATAGAACAGAGCAGAAGAGATGCTGCACAGGTTTCTGGCCAGGGCCTTACTGCCCCTTTGGAATGGTCGTTCTTGAGACACTGCCATGCTTCGAGAATCTGAGTCACATGGAGAGGTCACATGGAGAAGCTCCAGTCCAGAGGCACAGCTGGGCCCCCAGCCAAAGACAACACCAACCTTGGGCATGTGAGTGCGTCATCTTGGACATCCTGCCCAGCCATGCCTTCAAATGACTCTAGTCCCAGCCACTGTCTATGAGATCCTGAGAGAGAAGGACCCACCCTCGCCCACTCAACCTGCAGAAACATGAGAGGTATATTCACTTCCCAGGGCTGCCTTCCACAGTACTGTAAGCTGCGGGGCTGAAAACAACAGAAATTCATTCTCTCACAGTTCTGGAGGCTGGAAGTCTGAAATTAATGTGTCAGCAGGGTCGTGCTCCCTCTGAAACTTCTAGGGGAGGGTCCTTCCTTGTCTCTTCCAGCTTCTGGTGGTCCCAGGTGTTCCTTGACTTGTGGTAGCATCACACCAAGGTCTGACTCTATCTTCCCATGGCCTTCTTCCCTCTGGGTGTCTGGTGTCCAGATTGCCCTCTTCTTATGGGGACACCAGTGATACTGGATTTGGGCCCTGATGCCCTCATCTTAACTTGATGACATCTGCCAAGATCCTATTTTCAAATAAGGTCCCACTCACAGGCCCCGGGGGTTAGGACTTCAATATGTCTTTTCTCTCGTTAACCCATAACAAAAGGTAAAGATAAACTGTTGTAAGCTTCTTCCTTTTGGAGAAGTTTGTGATGCAGCAATAGAATGGTTGACACTCGTGGTCCACCAGGCAAATGAGCTGGATGTCTAAGGGAAGCCAGCCTATGATTAAAACGTGGATATGCAGATAATTGAAACTTTGTGAAACTTTGTTTCACTTGGCTGTTGTGTAGAGGTGTTTTATTTATTTATTTATTTTCTTCCTAGGGTGTTTTCTTTTTTTTTTTTAATACATTTATTTATTTCTTTATTTTCGGCCGCGCTGGGTCTTTGTTGCTGCACGCGGGCTTTCTCTAGTTGCAGAGAGCAGAGGCTACTCTTCGTTGCAGTGCACGGGCTTCTCACTGCAGTGGCCCCTCCCGTTGTGGAGCACGGGCTCTAGGCGCACGGGCTTCAGTAGCTGTGGCACGTGGGCTCAGTAGTTGTGGCTCTCGCGGCTCTAGAGCACAGGCTCGGTAGTTGTGGCACACGGGCTTAGTGGGCATGTGGGATCTTCCCGGACCAGGGCTCGAACCCGCGTCCCCTGCATTGGCAGGCAGATTCCCAACCACTGCACCACCAGCAAAGCCCCCTTGGGGTGGTTTCTTCATTGATCTCTATGTACTTTTACCAAATTCAAGGTCTTCATTCTAAGCCTACTCTATACCAAGAGCCATGGCTGAAAGTCAGAAGATGTGGGTCTCTCCCTGAGTAACTGTGTGATCTCAGGCCAATCAACCAGTCTCTCTGGGCGCTAGCTTCATTCACCCAACAACCATTTACTAGGATTCTGCAAAATGTTGGTGGTGGGAGGAGATCAGAGTTCATACAGCCCAGCCTCTCATTTCACAGACCAGAAAGCCGAGCCCTGGGAGGTTAAGGGACCTGCTGGTCATAAACTAGCTGCATTCATCTGCAAAATGATGGGCTGGGAACAGATATTCTCAAAGGCTCTTCAGTCATTAAACTGATTCTGATTCTAAAACCATGAATCCCTCCAATAAAGATGTTAAAATGAAAAAATAAAAAAAAAATAAAACCATGAATCTATATTTTACCCATTTTAAATTAAAAAAAATACTACATTCGATTCAGCTGAATGCATTTCTGAGACTCAGAAATTGTGACTGCAAAATTATGTCGCCAGTTTCCATGACTTTGATGCTTGTGAGTTATGAAGCCAGTGAAGAGAAAGTTTCATCAAACCATCAAAAGCCAAAATGTTTCTTTTTGTACTTTCAATTTGCATGACGTTGACAATCCTGTTTTTACTAATCTTAAGAATGTCTCCATGCTTTTAAAAGCCTCCAGACTGCCTCATTATGGCAAAGTTGAGTCACAGAGCTCGTCTGCAAAGAGCTCAGCCTTGGAAAGTGTACTCATTGCCTGATTTGACAGAAAAAAATAATAATATGAGACTAATGTGAAAAAAATGTCAGTATACTCATATATCATTTATAGTATATACATATCATATATACATGTATAGATATCATATATACTCAAATACATATACCTATATATCATATAGTCATTTATATACGAGTACACTCATATCATTTTCTTTGAAACTAGGAAGAAATCTCAAATGTTGTACAGATGTGTTGGGATTATTTGTGGATTCATCTTCCAGTTATGCCTGGTACCAGAGTGTATAGGTTTCATGATCTGCAGGAACATTTACATGAACAATTTGCTTTTGGAAATGAAAGCACATCGTATAGTCAGATAGTGACACAAAGCACATACTGGGTAAAAAGATATTTTTATAACATATCATGAGAAGACCTGGGTAAGTGAGATTAACAGACATTTCATGGCTGCATGTTCTGCCATGGTAGCGAAACCTGAGAATATGAATTAAAACGAAAAAGTCATAAAATGAGAAGGTATTTGCTCCATGATCAGGGCATGATAACAACCATCGTCAAGTTCAAATGTTGGGAGCCTGTGTCGGGAGCACGCAGGGAAGCCGAAAGGACCATTTCTTTGTTCGTGAGCGGTTATCGGCTTCTCCCTCTCTGTTCCCAAATCCTTGTAAAATGTGTTTTTATAGCATTTGACCCCTGTGTGGTCATTATTCGTTTATAGTTCACATCTCCGTCTAGGCTGTGAGTATCTGTGGGAGAGAAATTAGGTCTTAACTCTCTCTGCGTACCCAGGGCCAGCTGGTGCCCCGGGTACAGAAGGTGATCACAGGTCATCTTTCTCCAGTCCCTCCACCAACGGCAGCAAAGATGCTGTGGGTGATGCAGGCATGAAGAGGTAGCTGAAATGATGTGGGTTTGGAAGAGAATGAATTTTTCCTCCCAGGCAGCTCCAGGTAAGTAACCTGATATCTGTGATTCATTCATACCTATACCTTTCCCCATCCATCCCTTCGGCATGGGAACATCTAGCCTCTGGACTGTTCAGGGAGGTTTTCATCACCACCTGATCCGCAGCCTCAAGTGCAGCTGTCTCTCCAAAGCACCTGCCGCTTACTCAGAACTCACCCTGAGAGCGACTTCTGACAGGTCCTCTTTCACAACTGCTTGAGAGAAATCCAGAGCGTGACTCACCCAGAGCAATTATGAAAGAGAGGGAAGTATTCTCAAGAAAAAGAGTTTTGGAAGCAGTGACTTGCTGGGCCTCCACGCGGGCGGACCTCAGGTGTAACTGACAAGGGCCCGTGTGCCCCGACGGGAGGGGCCCGGCCCCAGCTCTGCCCCTGTTTCCCACACCTCCTCCGCCAGCTGCAATTCCAGGAGACCCAGCCAGGAGAGCGTCTCAGCACTGAGCCCAGAGCCAACCTGCGCCCTCTCCTCGTTCCTAGAACAGGAACCCTCCGAGGGGCTGTGTTCTGGTTCCCTGGAACCAGGTCAGCAATGCCCGGGGCCAGGTGTGAGGCCCTGCAGTTCAGGTTCAGCTGGAAAGTTGTTTTTGAAGGTGGAGCTGGGATTTGTTGGGTGAGATGCCTCCCAAGAGTTCCTGCCAATGCCTGAGCCAGCGGTGCTGTGGCTGCCTCATGAGCTGTATGAGAAACTTCTTCACAAGTTATCTTTTCTCCTCCTCCCTGACCGTTTTTGCCAGTGAACAAATGGGAGGCGGGTTCTGCTTTTCAAACAGATGTGGGTCTCACAAAATGCATGGCTTGCTACCAGGTGGCAAGTTCTGTGGGGCCTCTTTTTTATTTTTTTTCGCCTCTAGCTTCCTTTCCCGCCGTTTATAGGAAGGGCATTTAGTAAGGGCCCAATCAGTACTGGCTGAACCAGCGAGTGATTCCTCCCATTTGCAGTACTTTCCACTTCTTATTCAACTTCCTCAGAAGAGTTAGGCCCCGCCCCTCACTCGTTCACATGTCTGGCCTCAGAAAGCTCCTGCCGACCCGCTCTTCTCAAAGGAGGAGGAGAAGACGTGGGCAGTGTTGCCTCAAGCCCCATCACAGAAACAGAGACTGACAAGAACCAGCCATGCGTGGGCTCTGGGCACCTGGGGCAGAGTCCTTTGACGGAGGGGTTCCAAGAGAGGACGAACCTAAGGATGTGTATTGGGTGCTGCTGAGGGTTAGAAACTACCTTACTTACGCTTCACCTCCACAATAGCCCTACGAAGAGGGTGGTCTTCCCATTTCACAGATGGGTAAATGGTGGCCCGGAAGTACTAACCAGCTTTCCCAGGCTTACACAGCTAGGACGCGGCACGGCTGGGCTTCAAGCCGCTGTCTCGCCGTCTGCAGAGAATCATTTGTTCACGTTTCATTTGATTACATCACTAAGCTCTGTCTTCCTGTCCTCATTCTAGTATATTCTTCATGTGGAAGCCTCACACACGTCAAGGATTAGAGAATCCTGGTTGCGGTCTGTTGGCAACCTTATTGGAGTTCAAAGGACGTACGTTAAGGGCAGTCTTCTCAAAGGGAAGTCTGTGGACGGGGGTCCAAAAACGTTACCAATCTGACCAGAGATAAATACAGAATCTGAGATTCACCACTTAAAAACTTTTAAGGCAGGATTTTTCTGCCTTGGCACTTTTGGTATTTTGAGCCCCCAAATTCCTTCGTGTTAGGGCCGTTCTGTGCACTGTGGTCCCAACAGTAAACAGCATCCCTGACCTCCACCTACTAGGTGCCAGTAACACTTCCCTCCCCAGTTGTGACAACCAAAAGTGTCTCTAGACTTGCCAAATGTCCCCTGGGGGCAAAAATCACAGCTCACCACCCCAGTTCAGAACCACTGTTTGGGGTATTTTTTTTTTTTACAAGTTCTTTTTTATTATTAATTTTTAATAGAGTATAGTTGCTTTACAAGGTTGTGTTACTTTCTGCTGTACAGCAAAGTGAATCAGCTATATGTATACATATATCCCCTCTTTTTTGGGATTTCTTTCCCATTTAGGTCACCACAGAGCATTAAGTAGTGTTCCCTGTGCTCTACAGTAGGTTCTCATTAATTATCTGTTTTATACGTAGTAGTGTATATATGTCAATCCCAATCTCCCAATTCGTCCAACCCCCCCTCCCCCCTTGGTATCCATATGTCTGTTCTCTATGTCTGTGTCTCTATTTCTGCTTTGCAAATAAGTTCATCTGTATCATTTGAGAACCACAGTTTAAAAGCAACTTGACAGAGGAACTTTATGTCTATTCTATCTACTAATAAAAATATTGAACCCTGAATTTTGCATGTCTTGGTTGGTTTTTAATTTCATTTTTGCAGTAATTCATTTTTATTGGTTTTATTAAAGCCTCCATCTGCAAGGCATTGGGGAAATAAAGAGCAAAACAGAACTGGTCTTTCACTACCGATGCCCTGTTCTAGAAGCCCTGTTGGGGGCAGAACACAGCAGGCGGTGGGTGTGAGAAGCCCACTGGGAGGAAATAGAAAGTATCCCATCAGACTCCTGTTCTATCTTGACCAGTAGTTGTGGCTTGTGAACCTAAGTATAGCCTTTTAACATTTTAATTTTTTTTTAAACACGTGGCACAAGCACTTGGTATAAAATTGAGAAAGTTCCCCCCAGCAACACAGGCCCCTCTTAGGCTCACCCCACTGCAGACAGACACACATTCTCATGTCCCCTCTCTCTCCCTTGGATGATGGCCTTTCAAGGACTTTTTTTTTAATGGCAGAGCTTTTGCCATTTCAGGCGTGGCTGTAGCAAACATCCTTGGGTACACAGGCAGGATGCAGTTTTGGGGGTTGGGTGGTTTTGGGATTTTTGTTTGTTTGTTTGTTTGTTTTTAGGATGCAGTTTTGATAGATGACTCTGCAACTAGATTACTTTCAAGCTCTTTTCAATACTATTTTTTTTTTTGCGGTACGCGGGCCTCTCACTGTTGTGGCCTCTCCCGTTGCGGAGCACAGGCTCCGGACGCGCAGGCTCAGCGGCCATGGCTCACGGGCCCAGGCGCTCCGCGGCATGTGGGATCTTCCCGGACCGGGACACGAACCCGTGTCCCCTGCATCGGCAGGCGGACTCTCAACCACTGCGCCACCAGGGAAGCCCTGCAATACTATTTTTATTGTAGATGTCATCAATTTCAGCTCTATATTAATATATCATTTTCTGATTACAAAAGCAATATAGGCTTCTTATAAAAATTCAAGTAGTACAGAAATATGTAACTAAATGTAAAAATACCTTATAATCTCACTCCGCCCTGATCCTCACCAAAACCACTGTGACGTTAGATAGCCTTCCAGGGTTTTTTGTGTGTAAATGTGTGTACCTATAAATGTGTGTATCTACGCACACACAAATGGGATCATACTGCATATTCTGTCCTGTAACTATCATTCTTAGATATTAAAGGTTACATACAAAATGCCAGCCAATGGTTTCTGATATTAAAACAAGAACAATTCCAAAGAATCTATTTGTAAAGCAAAGAATTACTGAGAACACATCTCTCCCGATTTTAGAAATGTGAAAATCCACCGATGTGTAGCCATATGGTACTATATTTATTTCCTTGAAGTTCACCCCAAAGGATTGTTCTCATGCAGTATTTATTAAAGTGTATGTTTTCTGTCTAACATTATTGAACAAAACAAATATTTCCCTGGACCAGCCTAACCATCATATTAACTGTAAATTGCATTATCTGAAAAGCAATCAATATTCTTCTGGTATACAGTGCTCCTAATGTATAATTCTAAACCACATTAGGAGATGGAGAAGGCTGCCTAAGATTTAACAGGCTTTGTCTAGCTATTGTTCAGATTTCTTCATCCAAACCGTGTAATCTGAACTGAGCAGTAATTATGACCGAGAGCAGGGAAAATGTCGTTTGAAAAAAGCCACCATTGACTATCGTAGGTAAGGAAATGGTACTTGCAGGTTTGGGTACCTAGATCAAACATTCTGGCAAAAAATATGTTTTGAGCATGTTTTATATTCTAAGCTCTGAGCTGGGCAGGTCGGTGATACAAAATGGTTAAAACAGTGTCTGCCCTTGCAGAGATTTCTTAGGAGATGGTTTCTCTCTCTAAGCAAGAATCTTGTAAAAACATTCTACCATTTGGTGATTTAAGCTCATATACCAGATACCAAGCAAAACTCTTTGCTTTCAAGCCAGCATTTTTGCTGCTCAGGTGCATCTTAATATCCCTTTCTGAGTGTAGAGGTCTCTCACCCAACACAGAGGAGAATTGTTTTAAGTTTCCTTAAAGTGAATCTCTGCTAAATGAATGCTTCCACTATAAAATCAGATAGGCTTTCTGTAAAACAAAGCACAACAAAAAAGCACCGTCTTTGAATGTGAGAAAATTATAATTAAAAAAGCAAGCACCTAAAAATCACATATACTGAGAATGCACGTATATATACGAATCATGTACGGCATGTAGGAAGTACTCAATACATTTCCACTGCTGAATTAACATATTAATAAGATCGGCTATATTTTAAAAATTCTCCTTTGTCCACAAAAGGCTTACCCACTTACTAAATCTGACCCAGAAAATGCCAACACAACCAGAAATGCCAACTACAAAAGGAAACATATCTAAATTTATCCAGAAACCCTGACGGTAATTGGGTGTTTCACTGTTTCACATCCTAGTCCTGCTATAGATATGGTAGTTCCTGGAGTCTTAGGATTTGGTGAAGTTCTACTTCAACTTCAAATCTCCATACCTATCTAGCTGTATCTTTAAAGCAATTTTTATAGGTTTTGCTTTCATTCCGCTTCTAGGAGTTTACTTTCACCTTACCAGTTTATTAGGTAAAGAGGTAAGCGGATAGTGATTAGTTTCCCAAGACTACAGCATCTAACATCCAAGTCTTTTTTTAAAAAATTAATTAATTAATTAATTTTGGCTATGTTGGGTCTTCGTCGCTGCACACAGGCTTTCTCTAGTTGCCGCGAGCGGGGACTACTCTTCATTGCGGTGCGCGGGCTTCTCATTGCGGTGGTTTCTCTTGTTGTGGAGCACTGGCTCTAGGCGCACGGGCTTCAGTAGTTGCGGCACACAGGCTCAGTAGTTGTAGCTCGTGGGCTCTAGAGCGCAGGCTCAGTAGATGTGGTGCGGGTTTACTTGCTCCCTGGCATGTGGGATCTTCCCGGACCAGGGCTTGAACCCATGTTCCCTGCAGCAGGAGGCGGATTTTTTTTTTTTTTTTTAGGAGGCGGATTATTTATTTGTTTGTTTGTTTATGGATGGCCGCATTGGGTCTTCGTTGCTGTGCGCGGGCTTTCTCTAGTTGCGGCGAGTGGGGGCTACTCTTCGTTGCGGTGCGCGGGCTTCTCATTGCGGTGGCTTCTCTTATTGCAGAGCACCGGCTCTAGGCGCACAGGCTTCAGTAGTTGTGGCAGGCAGGCTCAGTAGTTGTGGTGTATGGGCTTAGATGCTCCACAGCATGCGGGATCTTCCCAGACCAGGGCTCAAACCTGTGTCCCCTTCATTGGCAGGTGGATTCTTAACCACTGCGCCACCAGGGAAGTCCTATTCAAGTCTTAATATGAGCGCTTTGATTTCTAAAAACACAACTTTCTCCTTACTAATCTGGTGAATCTGACCTGACCAACACCATTGTTGCTCTCATTAGAGAGAAAATCCAAAATTTTCACTGATGATGTCACATCATCGGTGCTCAGTGACACCATGTCTGCACACAGTCTGATAGAAAGTACATTCCTGTCTATACAGATATGTGTAAACCACTGGAAGTGCTGAGTTTAAGATGACATGCCTTTTGGACAAAATTTGAAATTAACTCTACAGTACACAACTGAACCTTTTCTACTAGGTCTGAACTTTTCCCATAACAGTCTTTATGCTAAATCTACTCTTATCCCAGACCTTTATTTAAAAGACAATCTTTTAATCCACCCAACTCTGCTTTTGACATCAGGCCCTGGGGACACCGGCTTATTTGCTTTCTGATTCTATCTGTCTGTCTGTCTGTCTCTGTCTCTCATCTCTTCCCCCTCCTTCCCCTCTATTTAAGTCTTTCCTTCCCTCATCTAGCCCCAGATGTCAGTGAGAGCCTAGAATTTCTCTAGCTTTCTCTGTTTTTCTTTCTGCACTCAAATTTTATAGCCAAATGTCTATGTCCAGCGGGTATGTTGGCAGGAGGGGGCAGTGGGGGATTCCTGAGTTCCACTAGTCACTAAAAAAGAGGAAAATCACTTAAATCACTGCTATCTAATTTGCATAATATCCAAATTTACAGGCTTTAGGTTCCAAGGCGTCCCTTAACAAGGGACATCTGTGATATCTCAGGACAGCCAAGTGACAGCATGACACCTAAACCTCCACCTCACCTACACGCTCAGCACACACTAACACACTGATGCAAACACACATACACATACACACACTCTCACACACACACACACTTACACATATTCACTCAATTTATGAGGTTTTAAGCCTACAGAACTTCAAAAAACATCAGCCACGGCTACGACAATTTTATGGGCTGACAAAATCCATGGATGAAGAGTCTTAAGTGTTTTAACGGTAGCCAGCGGGTTGGTATTACAATTTCTTGCCAGGATGTCACCCCACTGGCAAACTCCTTGGGGTGTCTCCGTCCTCTGTAATTGTCCAGGACTGGTCCCCAGCAGCTACTAGATCCCCCTTGTGGAATTATCCTGTTGCACCCTATACTATCCCTTACCAAGGTCCACATATGATGTTTTTTAAAGGGAGAAGGGATAGGAAGTGAATCATTATAAGTTTGGTTTGCTGGGAAGGAAAGATGAGAACTCCGGTTCCAGCCTTGACATGTTATTATGGGATTGAACTGTGTCCCCCCAAAAGATAGGCTGAATTCCTAATTCCCAATGCTTCAGAATGTGACCTTCTCTGGAAACAGGGTCTTTGCAGATGTAATTCATTAGGATGAGGTCATACTGCAGTAAGATGGGCCTTTCATCCAACAGGATGGCGTCCTTACGAGAAGAGGGAAGAAGTCCATGTGAAGAGAGACACACAAGGGAAGGCCATGTGGCCGTAAAGGCGGAGACTGGAGGAAGGAGAGGGAGTGAAGCATCCACGTGCCAAAAAATGCCAAGGGCAGCCGGCCACCACCAGAAGCTGGAAGAGGCAAGGACGGATTCTACCCAGAGTCTCAGAGGGATCCTGGCTTGCATCCTATATACACAATCTGAAATTTTCACAATACAAGATCTTCACATCATGCTCTATGACTTTTGCACTTTTAGGAATTCGGTTGGGGGTTCAGTAGAAATGATGTGTAACTGCCTTATAAAAGCAGTTTTAAGTTTAGGACACTTTCATTACACAATTATATACAATATAATACAGGTCCTATACAAATGAAATTGGGTGTCACAGAGAAAAGGTAAGCTGTACCTTAAAGCCAACAGCAATTCAAGTCCACATTTGCTATGACAGCAAAGTCCGAAACACTCAGGAATGTTATATCAACCAGTGCTATCATGTCCACAAGTTCAGCGATTAGAGTTAAAAGTTTCCAAACTGAGTATGGACTTTCTGAAGAGTCTAAAAGCTACAAATTGGGAGAATTCCCTGGTGGTCCAGTGGTTAGGACTGGTTGGGGAACTAAGATCCTGTGTGGTGAGATAGATAGATAGACAGACAGACAGATAAGTAAATGCTACAAATTGAACTTGTCATCAAAATAGCCTCCTTAACTTGAGGTCATCATGCCTCTCTCCCTTGTCTGTAGGCTTGCAAGTTGGGGTCCTTTTAAAATCCTGTATCCTGGGAACTCCCTGGCAGTCCAGTGGTTAAGACCTGGGCTTTCACTTCTGTGGACCTGGGTTCGATCCCTGGTCAGGGAATTAAGATCCCCCAAGCCGTGTGGTGTGGCCAAAACCAACCAAACAAACAACCAAATCCTTTCCTTTGCCGTCTGCACGCAGCCCATCACCAGTGCACTTCCCGAATGTGTGTTGGCTTCAACCTTCTTTTCCTTCCCCAGAGTCAGCAGCCTTACCACACAGCCTCTCCCCAGCATGGTAGCTGCCATCTCCTGACCAGACCCTTAGGCTTGGAGTCTTCCCTGCTCTAAGCTCTCTGGCAACCTGGTACCCTTGAACACTTCCAGCCCAAATCTGGTTGGTCATGCCATATGAGATGAAGTGAGCTGGGCAGTTTCCTGGGCTGAAGGTTTGAGGTACCATCCAGTTCTCGTGAGAAAACTGTGGCCACATCTTTGGGAGCTCTTCGGGCCACCTCCTCAGGGGCTGGTCAGCTTTCCATCCGTGAATCCCTGGGAACTGTGTATAATGAGGATAAGCATAGATTCATGGGGAGGGAGACCATAATTTTCTACTGTTTTCTTAAGGGCATGCTTGACTCCTCAGCAAAAGGATAAGAACTACTGACTTGAACTATTAGAATCTCTTCTGAATTTCAACACCGGCCAGACGTCAAACTGAAACTGGCTGTTCATTCCTTCACTCATTAGAATAAAGGTGACGGGGACATGAAGCATCCTCCAGGGTCAGTCCTTTATCAGGGTAGATCACAAGATGAGAAGGCACCTGCATAGCCAAGGCTTCTTGAGAAAATGAAGTGGTTGAACTACAGTTCGAGATTATGACCTTGGCTTTTTTTTGGTCAAGTTGTATTCAACACCGCATTGCTGAGGGAAGCGAAGGACACGTATATAGATTTGGGGGAGAATGAGGCAGCCCTTGCCTGTGAAACTGTTGGAGAATCACTGAGTCTTCCTAGGTCCTGACTGCGTCAACATATCACCTTTCTCCAAAACCCCTCTCCTCCTCCTGACCTCCTGGAGTGGCCAAATGGTGGTCTGGAATGACATCTCCTGTGAGATGTGACTTATTTGGGGAAAGGGTGTTTAGCAATGTAATTAAGAATCTCAAGATGAGATCTTCCTGGACTCGGATGAGCCCTAAATCCAGTGACAAGTGTCCTCACACGAGAGGAGAGGTAACGTGAGGACGGAGGCACAGACTGCAGCGATGCGCCTACCAACCAAGGAACACCAAGGGCTGCCGGCAGCTGCCAGGAGACAGACAGGAAACGGATTCTCCGAAAGGAACCAACCCTGCCGACACCTTGATTGCAGACTTCTGGCCTCCAGAGCTGCAGAGAAGACACTTCTGTTCTTTTTTGCGGTACGCGGGCCCCTCACTGTTGTGGCCTCTCCCGTTGCGGAGCACAGGCTCCGGACGCGCAGGCTCAGCGGCCGTGGCTCACGGGCCCAGCCGCTCCGCGGCATGTGGGATCTTCCCGGACCGGGGCACGAACCCATGTCCCCTGCATCGGCAGGCGGACTCTCAACCACTGCGCCACCAGGGAAGCCCAACACTTCTGTTCTTATAAGCCACCAGTCTGTGGTAATTTGTTCCAGCGGTCCCAGCAAGTGGGTGCATTGAATACACCTATTTCTCCTGGCTTCTTACTTTTGTCGCTCTTGAGTCTACTCCTAACATAACAGCCAGAGTCAGAAGTCGTTCTTCTGCTGGAAGCCCCAATGGTCCTCTCCCCATCACTCCCTCCTTTTTAGAGGAGCACACGTCCACATTCAGGTAACCAGATGGCTCATTTTCTCATGCCCTTCAGGTGTTTTTGTTTTGTTTTTTAATTTATTATTTATTTTTGGCGGCATTGGGTCTTCATTGCTGCGCACAGGTTTTCTCTAGTTGCGGCGAGCAGAGGCTACTCTTCGTTGTGGTGCCCGGGCTTCTCACTGTGGTGGCTTCTCTTGTTGCGAAGCTCGGGCTCTAGACGCGCGGGCTTCAGTAGTTGTGACGCACGGGCTCTAGAGCACAGGCTCAGTAGTTGTGGTGCATGGGCTTAGTTGCTCCGCGGCACGTGGGATCTTCCCGGACCAGGACTCGAACCCATGTCCCCGGCATTGGCAGGCGGATTCTTAACCACTGCGCCACCAGGGAAGCCCCAAGTGTTTATTTAAAAATCCTCCCTCTGTGATATCTTCCCTAACTACCCTACTTAAAACTGCACCTGCCACACACCCTAGCTGCCTCCTTGCTTCATTTTTCCCCATAACAGTTACTACCACCTAACATGCTATGTCTTGTAGTTATTTATTTTACTTTTTTGTCTGTCACCCCACCGTTACACTGTAAGTTCCATAATAGTAGTAGGTACTTGATACATTTCTGTTGAATGAATGAATGATGATTTAATGGAGGTACTTGATACATTTCTGTTAAATGAATGAATGGATAATGTTCATCCAGTGGAACTTTCCACGCCACCTTTAACTCCTCCATCTCAAGTCTCACTCCCCACATCTTAATTCATCCAGACTTACTGATCACTCACTTCCGACAGCCTCAAATCTACCCCTTCCTCCTTTGGTCACAGCTATCGCCACCGTTTTGTCCAGCGACCCATGAATTAGCTTCCTACATAGTCTCCCTGACTTAGCTCTTCCCCAGTACATCCTAGACTGCCTGTCATGTGAATTTTCCTAAAAATAGCACTTTGATAACGCTTCTCTCCAACAAAAAAAAAAAAAAGAAAGAAAGAAAAAAATCACAATGGCTCTGAAAGACGAGATTATGAGTGAAGTTCATCTCCTTCTTTATACCTTTCTGGGCTTTTTTTCTGATTTTTCTACATTAAAGGTATATTCTTCCTATTATAAAAATTTATTGAAGATAAAACTTCCAAATGGTTCCCTCTTGCCTATAGCAAGGTCCTCCATAGTGTGGCCCCCACTGTCCTCTCTCCCCTCTGGACCATCCCCACCCCTCTCTGCACGGACCGAGCCTAAACTCTGACCCATACTTCAGTGGGAAAGTCTCCCCCAGATCCCACGAAAACTGGACAGGTACATGTAAAAGTATGAGATTAGATCACTCCCTAACACCATACACAAAAGTAAGCTCAAAATGGATTAAAGACCTAAATGTAAGGCCAGAAACTATCAAACTCTTAGAGGAAAACATAGGCAGAACACTCTATGACATAAATCACAGCAAGATCCTTTTTGACCCACCTCCTAGAGAAATGGAAATAAAAACAAAAATAAACAAATGGGACCTAATGAAACTGCAAAGCTTTTGCACAGCAAAGGAAACCATAAACAAGACCAAAAGACAACCCTCAGAATGGTAGAAAATATTTGCAAATGAAGCAACTGACAAAGGATTAATCTCCAAAATTTACAAGCAGCTCATGCAGCTAAATATCAAAAAATCAAACAACCCAATCCAAAAATGGGCAGAAGACCTAAATAGACATTTCTCCAGAGAAGGTATAAGATTGCCAACAAACACATGAAAGAATGCTCAACATCATTAATCATTAGAGAAATGCAAATCAAAACTACAATGAGATATCATCTCACACCAGTCAGAATGGCCATCATCAAAAAATCTAGAAACAATAAATGCTGGAGACGGTGTGGAGAAAAGGGAACACTCTTGCACTGCTGGTGGGAATGTGAATTGGTTCAGCCATTATGGAGAACAGTATGGAGGTTCCTTAAAAAACTACAAATAGAACTACCATATGACCCAGCAATCCCACTACTGGGCATATACCCTGAGAAAACCAAAATTCAAAAAGAGTCGTGTACCAAAATGTTCATTGCAGCTCTATTTACAATAGCCCGGAGATGGAAACAGCCTAAGTGTCCATCATCGGATGAATGGATAAAGAAGATGTGGCACATATATACAATGGAATATTACTCAGCCATAAAAAGAAACGAAGTTGAGCTATTTGTAATGAGGTGGATAGACCTAGAGTCTGTCATACAGAGTGAAGTAAGTCAGAAAGAAAAAGACAAATACCGTATGCTAACACATATATATGGAATTCAAGGGAAAAAAAATATCATGAAGAACCTAGGGGTAAGACAGGAATAAAGACACAGACCTACTGGAGAATGGACTTGAGGATATGGGGAGGGGGAGGGGTGAGCTGTGACAGGGCGAGAGAGAGTCATGGACATATACACACTAACAAACGTAAGGTAGATAGCTAGTGGGAAGCAGCCGCATGGCACGGGATATCAGCTCGGTGCTTTGTGACCGCCTGGAGGGGTGGGATGGGGAGGGTGGGAGGGAGGGAGACGCAAGAGGGAAGAGATATGGGAACATATGTATATGTATGGCTGATTCACTTTGTTATAAAGCAGAAACTAACACACCATTGTAAAGCAATTATACCCCAATAAAGATGTTAAAAAAAAAAAAAAAAAAAAAGATGGGCCGGGGCAATTCCAAGGCATGAGGGGCTACAGATGTAGTCAGATGGAAGATGTGTTAAAGTCGCAAATGTGACCAAGTAAGAATCCCCAAAGGCAGACACTTGAGTCTCCTCACATTCTAAAATTCCTTCTCCTCACTCTGTTATACTTAATTTGTGTTTGGAATGTTGCACTGATTTTTCTCATTGCTGGCTTTTGTAATGCTAGCGTGGTCATTGTGCTTTCCTATTCAACAAACCATAAGAATTCTGAAATGCAAGCCCTCCTCTGATGATAAATGAAATTGATTTTTAAAAAAACATTTGGATTCACCAGAAACAACGGCCTCAACACTTGTCTGAACTCCTACCTAATTATTTTTGGGGTTTTGGGCTAGGAAGCAAATTGCATTATATTCTTCTAAAAGTATATACTTACAGAACCATCTGTAATCCCTTCAAAGCAATCTTTGCAAGTCACTACTGGAATACGTAATGTTATAAATTCTATTAGATCATAGAATTACAGGGCTGGAAGTGATCTAGAAAACTGACAGATCATAGAGCTGACAGATCCCTGCTGTCTTCAAAAACTGCATCTTAACTAGGCCAGAAAATAAATGACCAAATGTATTTGTTCCAAAGTGCCTTCCTGCTTCCACCTCCCCAAAATGTAAAAAGATTTTCATGTTGAGTGAGACCAAGCCGTAAAAATTTAAATTTCAAAAGGGAATTGGGAAGAACTTTCCAGTGCTACTATCCATGATTATTTCCCTTACTATGCACATTCGTAGGAATCACGTGTCAGTACTCTGAGGCCAGCCCTACCCTTTCCTCTCCTTTGGTCACTAGGTTATCAGACGGAGTTAGCCGCGTACCTGCCAGGAGCCCAATCTGCTCAACTGAGTTGACCCTACCGCAAGTTCCCGTGACAGAAGCCAGCAGAAGACAGACTCTGTGTCATTTCTATTAAAACAATGCTTCTTATCACCAAGGCCAGGTTCATTCTAACTTGGGCAAATGCTAAGAAGCATTTTTAATAGGGTAAAGGCAAGTCAGGCCCTGTCTTAAAGGGAAACGTTGATTAAAACCCCAGCCTCACCTGTGTTGCCACCACTCTCCCCACCCACCTGCTGGCCTTCCCACCTCCCTCCTCGGACACCCAGACTCATAGAACCTTCCACCACCCCTCAGTCAGAACAGTCCCATAACATGTATTCAACGTTCATCGCTCAGCACATGTTTTTTGAGCACCTTACTGCACTGACCACTTCACGGGGATATTCTCTCTAATCTTCACACGGGGACTCTGATGTGCGTGCCGTGGTGATCTTCAGCCAGCTGGTAAAGTGCTGCACAGAGAAGTTAAGAAATTTGCCCAAGGTCACAAAGCTCGTAAGTAGTAAATGGAGCAGACACTCGAACGCAGCAAGTCTGACTCGGGTGGCCATCCTCTGAGGCTGCCTCATTCAGCCTCCTCTTAGGCCTGATGCCTTTCCGTTGCCAACAGCAGTGGTGCTACATGTTAGGAAGAGGTAGAACGGCCTGACCTAGTCGGGTATAGCTTCTCCGAGGGCGCGGCATTGAAATTAGGGCCAGCGGTTAGGAGAAGCAGCCGTAGAAAGGGGTACAGAGGAGCATTTCAGCCCAGAAAATGAAGTCATTCATTCATTCACTCATTCATTCATGGTGTGATGCTGAACTTCCGCTTTCTTGGAGGCACTGGCGTCTGCAGCCTATTCCCCCGGCAGGAAGTACTGGTTGATATTCACATACTCGTTAACCTGTAAATATTTATTGATCCCTATGCTGTACCACTGTTAACCTAGGGAATCATGAGCTGCCGGAGGTCGTTTGGCAAATGGATAAGAACCTTTCCTTTCTTCCTGAGACGTTCATGCGAAGGTTACTTGGCAGGTGAGGCCAACTCTGGATGAAGGCCCTTGACTTGGTTTACTGGTCACTAATATGCTTTTCAAAGGAAGAGGCCAAGTGCTAACTGGTGGTGCCCTCAGGGTGCAGAGCCACGGGTGAGCCCACGTGGAGGCCCCCCTGTACCCCTGAGTTCTGAGAAGAAGGCTATCCCAGAGGACAGACAGACGTGATGGCTCAGCTGAGCAGTATGTGCCCCCGCAGCCTGTGACCGCCCAGTGTTTGATTCACAGACTCAGACATCAGACCAGGCGGGAGGCTTCTGTGATGTGTTCCGTGTTGTTCTAGGTGGTGTTCACATGGGTGTGCTCATCATGTATAAATGCATCCATTGTGCACCTTCTGTATCTTTCTTACACTTGAATTTACAGGTTTATTTAAAACATCAGGCCATGCAATTTACTTTCTGGTTATAATAAGCATGACGGGAAAAGATCACATGTGAGCTGGCAGGGACCTCTGAGAGTGGCTAGTGCAGCATTTATCAAAGTGTGTTCCACGGAACCCTGGCCCCAAGAGATGTTCTACCAAGAAGAAATGGATTATGGGTTATGGATTATGACAGATGCTGCATACTATTGATTTTAGGGGGTTGAGATATCAGCTCCCAAACGGAGTTCACTGGTCTCCACACATCCCTGCCACCATCACCTCATAAATATTCTCCAAGTCAATATCACTCGCTCTGCATTCCAGGCACTAGTACCAGCATCCCCCAATGGCACAGACCAGAAACCTGGGTATCATTTCTGACTCCTCTTTTTCCCTGACTTCTTTCAATTACCTCTCCAATTTTTTTCTCCAGTCTGCCCACTTTGGCCCCATTTTCACTGCCATCATCCAACATCACCAGCATCTCCTCTCTAAAACACTACAGACCCCTAACGGTTCTGTCTCCATTAACCTATTCTCTCCAAAGCAGCCAGAAGGATGGATCTCTGCAAAGTGTAAACACCGCACGCCTAATGAAAATCTTCAGTAGCTTTTTGCTCCCCTGGGATAAAGTCCCAAATCCCCCAAAAGGCTTCAGAGGTCCACAGTGATCTGGCTTGAGGCTGGACTCTCACCACTTTCTCAGAAGTTCCACACGCTCTCAGTTAGGAGCATGTGCTTTCTTCTCTGCCACTCCCCACCCTTACCCTGGGCAGCTCCTACTCACCCTTCAATTCTCAGCACTCTGTGTGGGCTGCCCCCTGCCATGCGTTCCTGACACCCCTTTGCAACTTCTCTGTAACTGACCAGGGTTTGCTCAAGTCTGTCTTCTGCACAGTATGAATTCCACTGCAGAGACTATGTCTGGGCTTAGGGGCCCTACCTCTTGTGATCATGAGTCACTCAATAAACGCTTCTGAATAAACAATAATATTAAAGGTAAGATAAAAGAAAAAGCCCTTTTACACTTTATATAACACAGAACTTCCTGAACATAACTGTCTACAGAATTCCTTTCTCATTTAGCCCAACAAGACTGTACTGCTCAGAATACTCAGGGGGAAAAGCAGATCCAGTCCAAGCCTCTCATTTTACACAAGATTTTGAGGCCCAGAGAGGTGAAAACAATGACCCAAAGTCATCCAGCATGTTAGTTCCTGAAAGAGTGCAGTTTGTCCTCAGAAAATAACCTACAACATAATAAAATTTAACTTTTTTTTAAACACTCCCTGCAGGCGTTTTAAAGCCAAGAAATACCATAGAAATTAGAAATCTTAATTAAGATAAGAGGGAAGAGCCGGGCAAAGAAGATGAGAAGCTGGTCTCTCATCACTCACACTGAAATAAAACTGATTAAAGAGTTAAATGAAAAATAAGAGCAAAACCTAGAAGAAAACACAGGGGAATATTTAACTGAATTATCAACAGGAAGGACTTTAAACTTAAAAGCAATGGAAGAAACCACATAGGAAAAGATGTGACAACGGAAAATTAAACTCGGCGTGGGCCACCTCCCGAGTCAGGACTTCTTTCCCTACATGTAAACATAACTGGCTGTATCCCACTAAGTAGCCTAAAAAGAAAAGAAGGTATCATTAGCATAAGTCCAGGAAAATATAAATGCTTTCGATGACAAGAAAGGAAGAGAGGGCACAGATGCAATGTTGGTCAGTTATCAAAATTAAAACTCTCGGGCTTCCCTGGTGGTGCAGTGGTTGAGAGTCCACCTGCCTGATGCAGGGGACGCGGGTTCGTGCCCCGGTCCGGGAAGATCCCACATGCCTCAGAGCGGCTGGGTCCGTGAACCATGGCCACTGAGCCTGTGCGTCCAGAGCCTGTGCTCCGCAACGGGAGGGGCTGCAACAGTGAGAGGCCCGCGTACTGCAAAAAAATAAAAAATAAAAAAATAAAGCTCTTGAGAATCAAACTCGATGGTCATTAATTAATGAATTTAAGTGAACTTTTACTGAGTGTGCATGACACATGCCAGGCATTAGATTACATGCCTCTGACACCTGCAGTAACATCTTTGAGGGAGAGAAAGATGCCTGGGGTAAGAAGCAGCATTTAGGCACCCATTCTACCTTTTACAGGAAGTTATTTACTTTCTCTGATTTAACTACCTGATGGAGTTGTTTCGAGGGTGAAATGAGATAATGCTAGTTAAAGCTCTTAGCACAGTGCTTGGCAGGGAGGTAAATCTCAATAAAATATTAAAGAGAGCCGACTTAAGTTGGGTTCTGCAGATCTAGGTCTAAGAGCATTTCTATAAAGAGCTAAGGTATACTCCCCTCCCCCACGCACCTCATTTAACCTCTTTGATCAGTCCTGATATTTCACGGTATTTCCTTTAGGTCAGCAGGGGAAGGAAAAAGTTTTCCTCTAGGCTTTCAGGTTCAGTTTCTGGGGGCCTGTGAATTAAGCCCAACAAAAGACAGGATGGTAAGGGGGAAGAAAGGAGAGTTTCCTTATGTGTGTAGCACTCATACATGCAGGAGTAATCAATGAGGAGTAACTCAAAGGGGTAGTTAGAATTTGGAGTTTATACACCTAACTTAGTAGGGGGAAGGGAGGGGAAAGAAAAGGCTACTATGGGAAGAGCAGAAGGGTTTATTTAGGAAAGCCAAACAGGAGAGAAGGAAGTTTGTGATAATGTTTGTCTATATGGGTTTGAGTAGTCTTTCTTCTTCAGGGCCATAAAACTCCCCCAGAGAGGACATTTATGAGTAGACCTGCCCCAAAGAGGGAATTTATGGAAGCCTTATTTCCCCGAAGTTGCCGCTTTGGGTCAGATAAGGGAAACTCCGAAACGGCTTCTTTCTTCATCTGTTGACTCTCAATTGTCCTCAGCTCAAAATAATTTTATGCCGAAGTAGCATATCCTGATTCCCTTCAGGTCTGATAAGTATAACAAAAGGGGGGAAAAGCTGACGTGTGCAAACCAGTTACTAAAGACACGAGTACTATAATATAAATGAGATAATACAAAGAAAAGTATAAATGATTATACAAACTGCAATGATTACCGTTATGTAAATTCCCACCTCAGTCAAAAGACAAAAACCCCCCAAATTTATAAGGATGTCACTAGAGCAATTATCCACATCTAAAATAGAGCTTTGAGAGCATTCCTAATGTCTTTCTTAATCTATTAGCCTTTCCTAGATTATATGTATTTTTAAAAATCATTGAGTCAGCTAGCTTAGACTTTGGAAATTTCTAAGCTTCTTGTACCATCATTTTCTCTAGGACAATTTTTCAATATCTTATTTTAAATTTGACGATTTCTCCATTTTTCTGAAATTCTCAACCCAGCCCCAATATTCCCAATTTCCCAAATTTTTCTCACTAATCATAATAGGTAATTAGGAAGTCAGCTTGGGCCTTTTTCTGAACAATTTCCTGGTTTTGTCCTTACAGGAAGAAAGAACAGTAAGTTACTAGGAAAACCCTAAGAAATATGTTGAATAAGAGCTTTATTTTGAGTAAGTGCAAGAAATCTATCAAAGTTGCCCCAAAAGGAATTTTTTTTTTAACAACGACAACCAAAAAAAGCAAAACTATCCTTAGAAAAGATTCAGATGATGCCAATATTTCAAAGGGCTTATTTCTTAAATCTAGTTCATATTTTAGTTTCTGGGTATAATTTATATCTGACACGTAAAACCGAGGTTCAGCCCCACTTCCTCAGCCGAAACCCTCTCCCTTAAGGAAAATAACTTCATGTTTTTGTTGGCAATGTTTTTTATGTGCAAAACACTTAAGTGTGGGTAATCTCTCAGTTTGTCCTTCGACTTCCACTATAAATACTTAAAGCTTCGGAAGTTCACCAGTGGTTTGCATTTTCCCAATCAGTTGTTGGAAATAAATACCCCCGCCCACAATGGTAGGTTGAGAAAAGGTGAGTAATTTATGGGTGATGTAAACCATTGAAGAACTCCCAGAATAGGAGTTTAGCACACACGGAGTTTCATGGGTGGTATCTTTACCCGAGAGGGAAAGAGGAAGTCTTGCTGAAACCACCTGTTTGACTGCTGTTGACTCACTCTTAATCCCTAACCAGTAGAGACAGGGATGTAGACATCGGGATTTCTGGGGGAAGGGGTTCCTAATCATGAGCCAGAAGGTGGTACCCGCCAGCGCCGGGAGAGGGACCAGCAGACCAGCGCCCCCTTCCTGCCCGCCTGGCCTCCGCGCGCTGGGACAGCGCACAGTCCAGACCCGCCGCGTGCTCCTGAAACTGACACGACACTGACAGGACTGCCTGCCAGGGCGCGCCCCGCACTGGGGCCCCAGGCAAGCGCGTGACTTGGTTTCCTCGTCATTCCGCGCGGCCCACCCGGTCGGGCGGGGCGTGGGCTCCCAGCCAGGCGGGCTGTCCTCAGCCAGGCGAACCCGCCGCTCCCGGAGCCCGCGTGGCTGGCAGCCGCCCGCCCGGGTTTACTTTCATATTTAGCTAGGAGCTACCCACAATGCATTTGTAAAAATGAAATGCAAAAGAGGTTAGTGGTTAACATAATCCTTACAAACACTACTTTTCAAAAGAGCGATTTGGGTTTTTTTTACATCGTATTTAATCGGGAAGTTGAACACATCTTATTTTTCATGGTTGTGACATGGGCCATGAAAAGTCTCCTTACTTAGAAAAGTCTCTGGGAAGGAACTATAAATAATCGGAGACCTATTCCCGCCCACAGTCGGTCCAAAAGTTGTGGGTTATCATTAATTTGTTTGACGTGGTCTCACGCCACAACTACGTCTGACTGACTTTGTGTTTTGCTTTAATCAAGAAGCAGTAATTGGTAGTGTTTACATAAATTAACCAAAATGCAAATTTAAGGAAATTTTTAGTTTATGATCTAAAAAGGAAAAGACTTTGTAAAAATAGCTTGCTTGGGACTCACAGACATAGAGAATAGACTTGTGATTGGCAAGGGGAAGCAGGGGGAGGGAAGGGGGAACTGGGAGTTTGGGATTAGCAGATGCAAACTATATATTATATATAGAATGGATAAACGACAAGGTTCTACTGTACAGCACAGGGGAACTATATTCAATACCCTGTAATAAGCTATAATGGAAAAGAATATGAAAAAAATAAAATAAACTGCTTGGTTACAAGTGTTTTTTTTGTAAAGTTACTTTCCAGCAGTATTTATGCATTCACTTTCAAAGTGCCTGGAAAAAAAAAAACTGATGCAAAAAAAGCAACTTTGTTTTAATTAGCTTTAAACTTACCAAAGAATGTATCGGTTTTTAGAAATCTTATATTGAAAATCGTTAATTCATGGTTAAACAGCAATGCATTTCTTATAAATCAGGAAAAAGAAGGGGAAAACCAATTAAAGAAGCTTCCTTTCAAAGCTGCATATGGCGTGATCTCATATGTCTATGTATGTGTATATAAATACATGTGTGTGTTTGTAGATGGATAGAAAAAACCTGGAAGGTACACACCACATTATTAACAGTGATTACATAACTCTAGGGAGTGGGATTTCAGGTGAGGGCATTTAAAGAAACTTCCAGAATGAAAAAAAGGTACAGAGCGTTTGTTGCCAAAAATTCAGCATATTTGTAGGTGTCTGTGAATGAACTTTGGATTGTTTGTTTCACAACAAATATAAAGTACATATGTTCACAGACCCAGATGGATACCCAATTTAACACCAGGTGGGAAAGGAGGTGTAAGTCCGTTTCTGATTTATGGCAAGACTTCCTGACACCACGTCGTCCATCATTTCTGTCTGCAGTTGTCAGCCAGCAGATGTCATCTCTTTGGTTCAACTGTTGTGATCAGTTAGAGTTTATAGTCAGATTCAAGCAACAGGTTCCAACACACTAGCTTTCCTCATTAGCAATGAAACTTGACTGCTCTGTTGATTAATACGCACCCTCTGCTGTAAATTTGTTTGGGGAAAAGAAATCGTGAAAAAAATTGGAGAGAAGGTTCTATGTTTACCAAATCTTGATAGATGAAAAGGGTATCATTTGTTAGTAAGGATGGTTCTCAGCTGGAGAACACCCCAGCTCACACTCTCAGGCTGGTGGCAGCTTGTTAAAAACAGGTGCTTTGTGTCAGTCAGCCTTGTTGAACTTAATATTAAGTTAATTTCTGAATTTAAAAGCATTAAGCCGACTGGTAGTCTAGAAATGTTAGAATACCAGAATCTTGTTCAGTGTTATAATCCTGATAGGCAGTTCCATATCTATTTCAGATGACTAAAAACATCTATCAGAGGTGAGGTCATTATGAGGGAAATGGACTGGAGCTAACATTCTCCTTATATAATTTCAACCCATGACCCAGGCCCAAGATGACAATTATTACAACCATGTTCTTAGTGTCAGATAATTTTTCCACAATAATATCTGTATCACAGGAAAAAAAATGTAGCATCCCTACAAAACAATGAAATTAAAAAAAACAATTGGAGATACATATGTATGTGTGTATATATATATACATATATATGGATATAGGGAGAGAGAGAGAGAGAGAGAGAGAGAGAGGGAGAGAGAGGGAGAGAGAGAGAGGGAGAGAGAGATCTTATGGAAATGAGTGTTATCTTTCAACCCTGCCATCTCACTTCAGGGATTTATGCAATGATTCTGCCTCCTGGTATTCGTTCCTGTGTAATCACATCTCCAGGAGTGAGATCTGAACTTACTAATTCATTTCTAAGGAAAAGAATAAAGCAAACTTATAGGGTGTCACCTTCAGAATTAGTTTCAAAAATAACTGTAGATTCTACTAGGATTCTCTCTCCCCCCAGCCCCATCTCCACCCCCGCAATTGCTCTGGGGGAAGCCAGCTGCCCTGTACAGAGCAGCCCTAGGGAGAGGCAAGGAAGGGTGTTTGCAGCCAACAGTCACTCAGGCCTGAGGACATGTGAGTGAGCCAACAGCCTTGCAGAGGGCTTGGAAGTAGATGTCTCCCCAGTGGAGCGCTGAGATGAACACAGCCCTGGCTAACACCTTCAGTGCAGCCTGGGGAGAGACCCTCAGCCTGAGCGCCAGTTAACCGTGCCCACATTTCTGACCCATGGATAGTGTGAGAAAAATGTTAGTTGTCTTAGATTGCTGTGTTTGGGGTTAATCTGTTATACAGCCATAGATAACTAATACGTGTGCTTTACTAAAAGTGCTGCCATTGCTTAAGCATCTTTGGAACCCTTCTGTTTTGAAAGTTGCCTTCAGGGTCCAAGTGTGAGCCACACACGAAGATGGACTGCATTACTTTAATTACACCTCGTTTTTGCCAAGAACATCCTTCCAGGCTTGTTCTCATCACATTCACCATCCTTGACTTTGACAGACTTGGGGCTGTTTTAAAAAGCAAATCTGCCTTCCAAAGAGGAAGAGTCACTGCCACAAGGAATACTAAAAACGAATATGCCACGGCTTCTGAAGACAATTTCACTTGGCTTCAGATACGTTCTGACCGACGGCTACATCACTGGAATAATTCTTCCAAGGTGATTGTTTTGAAAGGGATGATACTTTGGATATTTAATGCACAGATTACTCAATGAAAGAGTTGTGCTGTGTTTATTTATTTAGTATCTAACAAACATGACACTTCCTACCAATAATTACTCTGTGCAGTAGGTGCTATTATCTTTTTTATAGCCGAGGAAACTGAGGTGGAGAGAACTTGCCTGAGGTGCACAGAGTAAGAGGCAGAGCAGGAGTGTAATCTGGGCAGAGTCTGGTTCGGGTCTTTGCGGTCCTGCTTCTGTTAATTCACTCTGTGTTCTAGTTAGATCTCACACCATAACAGGGTCAAGACAATAACAAAGCAGAATCAGATTCTTATTCATTGTAATAAAGTTTCACCTCTACTCAGATAATATTCCAATTTGATGGGCTTAGGAAATGTACAAAGTACTAAATTGACGTTCCTTCGTACATTCTCCTGTAAGAAGAAACCTTCATACATTCTCCTGTAAAAAGAAAGGTTTCTTTTCCCTTAAAAGAAACCAGAACATCTGTCTTTGGTCAAATTTAGGAAGGTGCAAGTTCGAAACAGCAAATTAAGATTTTGGTCTTTATGTAAAGCCTGACAATTTTTTAAAAAAAATTAGTAACCTATCAGACTTTGGGTAGAACTTTCCACGCATTCGGGTGTGATGTTTCTGACTGAAATGCTGGCAAAGCTCACACCAGATTTGGAGTCCAGCTTCTGAGAAGAGGGCTTTGCGGCAGCCATGCTCTCTTGACAACTGCTGGATTACTTCAAAGAAGGTGCCTTTACTGATAAGCCTCCCTTTTCTTTCTCTTCTTTGGTGTCTGAGGGTGTCCAGCTGAGTGCACCTCCTCTAGCTATAACCAAGGGAAGTGTCCTTTCTGATGTGGTTTCCTGGAACGCATCTCTCCCTTCAGTCTGCTCCTCCTTCCTGCGAAACACCAAAGACCCTTGTTTATAGCTTTATTTTGTGTTGCCACTCAGCAGATCCTTTGCTGTCTTATAATAATTTGTGAATTTGTCCCCAGGTAGATTAGAACCCTTTTAGGGGCGGTTATGCAACTGTATGGGTTCCATTAGCCTCACAATGCCCGGAACACAGGCATTGTTTGTTTGTTTGTTTGTTTGTTGCGGTACGCGGGCCTCTCACTGTTGTGGCCTCTCCCGTTGCGGAGCACAGGCTCCAGATGCGCAGGCTCAGCGGCCATGGCTCAGGGGACCAGCCGCTCCGCGGCATGTGGGATCCTCCCAGACCGGGGCACGAACCCGTGTCCCCTGCATCGGCAGGCGGACTCTCAACCACTGCGCCACCAGGGAAGCCCCTTTAATGCTTATTTTTAAAAATGAATGAACTGTTTCCATTTCCAAGGAGCCATGTTATTACCTATAGACAGACAGGATGTAAGTTGGCTTCCAAAGTCATGCGAGCACCAGAAGATGCCCAGTTTCTGCTCTTCAAGCTGCTGCAGCCAACTTTTTAAAGATTCCAAACTACTAGGAATAGCAACGAAACTCAGCAGGACTGAGTCATGGTAGTGAACTTGACCACTCTGATGAGTTTCCAGACTACTCGTTATTGGAAACGACTGTTTAAGAATGGTTACTTGACTTGTATACCTTTGTGCATTATTTAGCAATGTAAATAATTAGCCTCAAGAACTTTCTGTGATTCCAGTGCACATTTTTTAATCCCCAAGAGCTTGAATTCAGAAAGGATTCTGTGTATCCATGAGGTAACCTTCCTTTTCTCCTCTTTTTCCATCCTTTACATGGAGGCATAAACACCATCATTTTAATAAGGAGATTGTCAACAAATATTCACTGGCCCCTGCTATTGGCAAGCTCTGTGGCCAGAAACACACAAGAGAAACAACCTCTGTCCTTAAGTAGCCAAGTAAATAATGTAAATATTATTTACTTGGCTACTTAAGGACAGAGGTTGTTTCTCTTGTGTGTTTTACCTGTACAAGGTAACACCAAAGTATGATGTAAGGTTCCCGAAGCACAGTTTACAGACAAGGAACTTCAGACTGGAGAGGTTGGCGGCTCACCCAGAGACGCACAGCTGCAAAATGACCCAACCACGACTCAACTCTGGTTTTCTGGTGCCAAGCCCAATGGCCCTGTCCCAAATGTGGATGGATATGTAGAAATATACATTCAGCCGGAGGAATGTTCAAGGAAAGAGTGAGACAATTCACGGCTTGGATAAAGAACTTTTATTGCATTTTTAAAAAAATTATAAGCATAATCCAATTCACAAGTAGGCTATTCAGTTCGTGCAAATGACTAAAGAAAAAAATTTACATAAAATTGTAGTAATATATTTAGTAAAGAATGCTAATGGCGAAAGAATATATTTCCAAAAAAAGAACATATGCAACTTTTGGTCAACAACTGCTGATGGGAAATCCATGCCACTGTCCTGTGCCGCTATCAGGCTCAGTAGGATGTGCTCAAGGCTTATAGGTTGGCAGGAGGAAGCTGCAGTGGGGAGGGGGACAGTGTCCCACAGCAGGGGACAGTGATCTCTGTGAGACCACACACAGTCACTTCAGCACCAAGAACAGATAGCTGGAGCATCTGGCAACAAGTCCCACTTTAGTGTTGCTTTCCTTGAAATAACTTGTCATTTCCATTTGCTTCTTTAGGAGGTAATTAGCAGGGGTGAGGTCACATGCCTGTATCTTCCTGCTTGCAGTATGTACTCAATGGCTATTTTCGATTAAATGAAAACCACATTCTACAGCATAAGTGCAGTCATGTTTGGATGACTTAACTGCTGATGTCTTGGTCTAAATGTCACATACAGAGAAAAATTATGAGCGCTAGGGAAGGTTGATAAGATAAAACCAAAGGCTGTTGCCACTTGGTATTGACTGAATATTTGTGTACCCCCCCATATCCATATGTTGAGTCCCCAACCCCCAATGTGATGGTATTTGGAGGCCGTGCCTTTGGAAGGTGATTAGGTCATGAGGGTGGAGCCCTCATGAATGGGATTAGTGCCCTCTAAGCAAAAACATGAGAGATGATCTCTCCCCCCACTATTCGAGGACACAATGAGAAGACAGACATCTGCAAATCAGGAAGAGAGCCCACACCAGGAATCAGATCTGCAGCACCCTGATCTTGGACTTCCAGCCTCCAGAACTGTGAGAAATAAATGTTGTCTAAGCCATCCAGTCTTTGATAGTTTGTTATTGCAGCCTGAGACACGCCTCATCACATTCCATTTTTGCCACTTACTACGAGTGTGATCATGCACAAGTTAGTATTTTGACGCTCAATTATCTCATTGTTAAAATGAGTATAATAAAACATAGGTGCTAAGCACCTCCAAATCAACCTTTTTTTGGATTTGACACCAAAAGCAAAGGCAATAAAAGCAAAAATAAACAAGTGGGACTACATCAAATAAAAAAGCAAAGGAAACCATCAACAAAATGAAAAGGCAACCTACTGAATGGGAAAAAATATTTGTGAATCATATATACAAGAAGTAGTTAATATCCAAACTATATAAAGAACTCAAACAACTCAGTAGCAAAAATACAAACAATCCAATTGAAAAATGGGAAGAGGATCTGAACAGACATTTTTCCAAAGAAGACATACAGATGACCAACAGGTACAGGAAAAGGTGCTCAACATCACTAAGCATCAGGAAAATGCAAATTAAAACCACAATGAGGTATCACCTCACACCTGTTAGAATGGCTACTATCAAAATGACAAGAAATAGCAAGCATTGGGAAGGATGTAGAGAAAAGGGAACGCTTGTACACTGTTGGTGGGAATGTAAATTGGTGCAGCCACTACACTATGGAAAACAATATGGAGATTCTTCCAAAAATTAAAAATAGAACTACCAATATGACCCAGCAATCCCACTCTGGGTATTTACCTGAAGAAAATGAAAAACCAATTTAAAAAGATATCTGCAGAACTACCCTAGTGGTGCAGGGGTTAAGAATCCACCCACCAATGCAGGGGACATGGTTTCGAGCCCCGAATCGGGAAGGTCCCACATGCTGCGTAGCAACTAAGCCCGTGCTCTGCAACTACCAAAGCCCGCACGCCTAGAGCCCGTGCTCCACAACAAGAGAAGCCACCTCAATGAGAAGCCCGCGCACTGCAACAAAGAGTAGCCCCTGCTCACGGCAACTAGAGAAAGCCAGCCCACAGCAGCAAAAACCCAACACAGCCAAAAATAAAAACCACACATATATCTGCACCCCCGTATTCACTGCAGCAGTGTTTATAATAGCCAAGACATGAAAACAATCTGAGTGCCCATCAAAAGGTGTATGGGTAAAGAAAATATTATTCAGCCATAGAAGAGAATGAAATCTTGCCATTTGTGACAACGTGGATGGTCCTTGAGGGCATGATGCTAAGTGAAATAAGTCAGAGAAAGACAAATACTGTATGACCTCACTTATATGTGGAATCTTAAAAAAGAAATAAGAACTCATAGATACAGAGAACAGGTGGTTTCAGGGGGTGGGAGTGTGGAGGGCAGGCAAAGTGGGTGAAGGGGGTCAAAAAGTACAAAATTCCAGTTGTAAAGTAAATTACTCCTGGGGTTCTGACGCTCAGCACCATGACTCTGGTTAATAACACTGTGCCGAATATTTGAAAGTTGCTAAGAGTAAATTCTAAAAGTTTTCATGAGACGAAAAGGTTAGTAACTGTGTGCTGAAAGATGTGAAGTGGACTTAGAGTGGTGATCATTTTGCAATATATACTAATATCAAATCATCATGTTGTACACCTGAACATAAGGTTATGTGTCAATGACACCTCAATTTTTTAAAAATAGAAAAAAATGGATATAATAATAGTACTTCCTCATAGAATGATCAGGAGGGTGAGCGACCGCATTTAGCACGGTCCCAAATGGGAAGAGCTCAATTCATGCTCTTTCACTACTCTAATGATGATGATTATTCCCTGCTCTTTATTTCATAGACATGATATTTTTCTATATTGCAGCAATGACCATTGTTCTGGTATAAATTAAATGCTTTAAATAATATTATGAGTCTGCTTTGGTGATCCTAGGGACAGATAAGGAACTTGTATGTAATCTGAGAGCCCAGGTACCAGGTGGGGCCAGCCTTAGCCCTCTGCCAGATTCTGTTCACCTGCTGCTGACTGTTCCAAGTCTATTCTCCCGTCAACTCCTCCACACCTGGCCAGCCTTGGTGTTTCACCCACCAACTCTGCTTTCCTCCACCCAGCTCTGGGCCTGCGACCCGCCGAATCCGGCGGTTTCACCATCCAGCCCTGAGGCCTCTGCCTGGCAAATGCCCTGAGTAAGCAAAAACTCACCTCCAACCAGCGCACCCCACCGTGGACCAGAGGGTCGGAGTCAAGGATTATCCTTGGAGCGCAGTGTCCACATAAATGCCCCCCAAAATATACTTAAAACTTCCAGCAGCGACCCTTAACAGTACAGTACTCACGGCCTTTGAACAAGGCCATTCCTGGCTTTGAAGCCTCCAGGTGACAGATGAGGAAGGACCGGGGCCACAGCGAGCCAGCGCGTCCAGCACAGCAGCGGTGCGAACCGCTCCCCCGACGGCCGGCCCCTCCATCATTTGGGCCGGGAGGCGCTCGCACCCCATGTCACGAAAGAGGAAGCCGAGACGCGAGGGACAAACGCTTGCCTGGTAAGGAGCGGCAGGGCGGGGACAAACCCAGATCCCGAAGCCTGGGTCCCCTCCCGCCCCACCGCGGGCGCCTGCAAGCGGGAACCTTCCACGGGAGAGGTGTGTCCGAGGAACACAGGTTTGGGCAGAGAGAAAGAAACTAGTACAGAGGAGAAAGAAAGAAGATTTTTAAAAAGGAAAAAAGTTCCAGCCGGGATCCACCTGCCAAACCAGAACACACAAAGCGCTCCTGTTTGGGTCTGCGGCGGTCCGGCTGCCTCACCTGACACCTGGACGATTCCGCCGAATGGGTCACTTCCCGGGGCCGGATGAGCGCGGCCGCCGCACAAAGGCCGGCTGTTCCCTGCGGCCCGCGGCCCCGCGGCTCCCGCCCGCACCGCCCTCTCAACGCTGGCCCGCCTGCTCAGCCCCGCGAGGTCCAGGTGGAACCTCTTCAAAGAGAAGCCTCTAGACGCTGGCACCCGAGGAGGCCTGTTTAAGCACCGCAGAGCCGTCCCACCTGCCCTTCCCCGGAGGTGCAGAGCCCGACTTGCCCGCCTCCTAGCCCACCTTAGCCACAGGTGAGCCTTCTGGAGGATTCCCCAGGCTGATGCGCCCTCCCCCCGACGCCCTCATCCTACAGCAGCCCTGCCTGTGAATAACAAGTACCGTCTTCAAAAACCAAGCCTTCTGCAACTAACACAACACTGTTAATCACCTATACTCCAATATAAAATTTAAAAAGCTTTAAAAAAAAAAGGATGAGGTACTCTCTATATATTGACTAAGATTCCCAAGATGTATTAAGCTAAAAATAAATAAATATTGCAAATAAAAGAAGCAACACATACACGCCTCCGCAGGAGTCTTGGAAGAAACACTGGGAAAATATTTCAATGGATCTTTTCCTCTTTCAAGCTGGAAAAAAATGTTAAGAAACCTGCAGCTTCTTTGCAGAAGGCCAGAACGCTCTGGCTGCTTAGATAAAGTCCCTTTTCAGGGTCATTTTGGGTTGGGGGAATCCCATTTAGATCAGATATAGGGGTTTATATGGTGTTATCTACACCATGTGGGAATTTGTTTACTCAGCCTTTTTTTTTTAATTGAATGAAACTCTTTAAATTCTATAGTGCTTTACAATTTTCAAAAGTTTCACACACGTGATTTCATGTAATCCCATAATAACCCGTTTTTAATCCCCTATCCCTATATTGCCCCTCCCCCTTCCCTCTCCCCACTGGTAACCACTAGTTTGTTCTCTATATCTGTGAGTCTGCTTCTTTTTTGTTTAATTCACTAGTTTGTTGTGTTTTTTAGATTCCATATATAAGCGATATCATACAGTGTTTGTCTCTCTCTGACACTCAGCCTCTTTTATTCTTACTTAGTTGAGCTGGCTGCAAGGAAGGAATGAGATTCCTAATTCTTATGTAAGTAGCACTATAATACTATCTAGTAAATATAGATATATAGACATAACAAAGGAAAAAGAGACACTGTCCCAATAGATCACACTTTCGATGTTCAGTTTTGTTTATTCCCATATAATTCTCCAATAGGTGTGAGCACAGTATGATTTTGTCTTGTCCTCCTGCTGAACTGTATGTGTAAGTTTCCTTTGTACTACTCAGTCTTAATAATTCTGTTTTAAATCTGCATAACTTTCCATCTCTCAAATAGATGTATAAAAATATACTTAAAACATTTCCTATTCTTGGGTGTGCTCTGGGGGAATAAGGGTTTCTATGACCGGGGGGAAGGGGTAATTTGGGGCCCTGCTTCCCAAGGGCAGCTCTGGGTGGGACAAGGGGATGTAGAAGAGAGTGGAGATGAGGATGGAGGAAGTAGACAAACGTGTCCCGGTTTTGCAGTTAGCCATCTGCATTCCTCAGGTTTAGATCAGACTTTCTCAACCTGGGTTCATGATTGGGCTTGGAGCTCCATAACACCCTGACATTGTACACAGAATGTTTGTACATATGCAAATATGTGCAATTTTGTGGAATAGATGCATATTTGGGACTCATCAGAGTCCCAAATAACATAATGGTTTTTGGGGTTTTTTTTTGTTTTTTTGTTTTTGCGGTACGCAGGCCTCTCACTGTTGTGGCCTCTCCCGTTGCGGAGCACAGGCTCCAGACGCGCAGGCTCAGCGGCCATGGCGCGCGGGCCCAGCTGCTCCGCGGCATGTGGGATGCGGGATCTTCGCGGACCGGGGCACGAACCCGCGTCCCCTGCATCGGCAGGTGGACTCTCAACCACTACGCCACCAGGGAAGCCCAACATAATGATTTTTAAAAGATTTTAAGAACCGCTGGTTTTGAGAGAAAAGATTCAAAGGGCCAAGCTCCTTTGAATTGCTAAGCTTCTGCCATCCCCAAAGATGCATCTGAAGGAGAGCATTGGGGGGGGGGGGGGGGGGGGGTGACACATTGGTGTGTGCCTTGGGGAATGGACATCACAGGCAACTTGTAATAATAATACACCTCCATAATTATGACACATTTAAGAAACTGAAAAGTGCTGTGACTGGGGCATGTGAATAAAATTAGATTGGCATTCAGAGGAGAAAAGATTCCTTCAGATTGAGAGGAAAAGAGAAACAAGGGAGGCAGTCTTGCTGGGAGAGATGAAGCCTCAAAGATACTTTTAGGGAAGCATGTGGGGTGTGGTTTGATGTGGTGAGATGTGGAGGGCAGATCAAGTAAATGGGGGAGTGTGGAATAAAGAGGGGAGGTAGGTCGGGGCCAGGGAGTTTAAGATGTATCACTTAAAAACAAAACCCCAATGAAGGACTTCCCTGGTGGTGCAGTGGTTGAGAATCCGCTTGCCAGTGCAGGGGACGTGGGTTTGAGCCCTGGTCGGGGAAGATCCCACATGCCACGGAGCAGCTAAGTCCGTGCGCCACAACTACTGATCCTGAGCTCTACAGCCTGTGAGCCACAACTACTGAGCCCACGTGCCACAACTACTGAAGCCTGTGCCTAGATCCTGTGCTCTGCACTAAGAGAAGCCACCACAGTGAGAAGCCCGCGCACCACAAAGACCCAATGCAGCCCAAAAAACAAAAAATACCCACAACATTGTAAATCAATTATATTTCAAAAAAATTATTAAAAAAAAACAAAACAATGAACGAAACTTCTACCTCTGTGGCTTCACCTGTAGCTTCATCACCTCCTGCGTGATTGTTGTTTACGTAGTCGTGTTCTCCTCCTGCATTTTAGAAGAGGCATCTGTTTATATCCTGCGCACAGAGATTTTTAAAGAGAGGAATCATATCAGAGAACTGCTTAGACGGAGCTGGCTAAAAACGCTTTTGGCCACAGAAAGATTCCCCTTAAATAACGGTCTCCTTCCCTTCCCTGCCTTAGACGGCTGTAGTTATAAATCAGGCGGAAAGGGAGAGGGGAGGGCACAGAGCCACGAGCAGTTCTTGGGTCTGGTTGGAGAGCAGAGGTCTTGGGCCTTGGGGTGGGAGCAGCTCATGCCTGTGGAAGACAGACCCCAGAGAAATTAGGGAATTTAAACATCATCAAAGGCAGCGGGCTGCCATGGAATGGTTTCCAGCATATTCTGAAGAAAAGCACAGGTTAGCACATGAAAAAAAGGGTTCCTCCCTGGGAGCCCTGTGACCAAATGGCGCATCTTCCTAAAGAATTGCTGTTTTTCCAAGTAGGTCATAGCACAGCTGTGAAACAGATTAATCGTGACGTCTGCCCCTCCCACCTCCTCTTCAGACCTCCTTCCTGGCTGCCCCCTGGTTCTTATCAGTGCTCATCTCCAGCCCCAGCAGCATCACCTGGATGAAGTTTGAGGACCTTGACCTCAGCATCTGTTAAATGCCTACTGAAGTTACCTATATTCCTCATCTCAGCCATTTGAAACTCACTTCCTGGGTTTTGGTGAAATTCAGGTATCAGTTTAATGGTTATTTACACAATATTTTTCTTTAAATAAATTAATTTGTTTTACATAGATACTTCTTTATTTTTATCTTTATTGAGGTATAATTTGTGTACAGTAAGATGCACCCATTTTAATCGTGCTGTTCAAGGAGTTTTGACAAATGTATACATACATGAAATCACAACCAAGATGTAGAACTGTCCCATCACCACATAAAGTCACTTCATGGCCCTTTGCACAGTCCCCCATCCTTAACCCCCATTCTATGCAACTGCAGATCTGCTTCTATGATCATAGATTCATTTTCTCTTTTCTAGAATTTCATGTAAATGAAATCATACTTTTCGTGCACTGCTGTATCTGGATTCTTTTTTTTTCATTATTATTCTTGAGATTCATTCATGCTGTTGCATCTATTAGTAGTTTTTCCCTTTTATTCCCAAGTAATTTTCCAAAAATACATTTTTCAAGAAAACTTTACATCTCCAGTAAAATTAGAAAATCAATATCAATTACCATAAGTAAAAGGAACCATACATATGAATACTATGGAAACAAAGTAATGTTTTAAAATTCTAGTGAGATACTGTTGCCACAAGAGGTACTTTCCTTTTGCTTAAAAAAGAAGCTTAGCAAATGGGAGGTATTAGTGACATATCATCAGACTAAGATTTTCCCTCCTTGATGTAATCATAAGGATTGAAAGAAAGTTGGAAAAAAAAACTTTTCTCATTATAGGGGTCAGTGCTATTTAAGTCCATGTACAGTGCTACCTAAAGTTTCTCATACCTCACCATGATCTGGTGATATATATCCCATGCTTTGGGTATCCTCTTTCTACCAGCTAGGAATGTGTTGAGCTGCATGTAACAGCAAAGCCAAATAAGAGTGGCTTGAACCCATGCAGACTCATTGTCATCAGATCACAAGAAGTGTGGAGCTAGGCAGTGTCCAGGGCCGGAGCAATGCCCCACCAGGTCATCAATACTCCAAGATCTTTTCTCTTTATCTTATGCCATCCTTTGGGAGGGCCTCTGTACTCAAGGTTTCAGAATGGCTTTTCCCACTCCAGGTACCAGTCCCCATTCCAGGCAGGAGGAAGGGGTGAAGTATGTCTTCTCTCCCTTCTCTTTCCCCCTTTTCTATTGTTTCACTCTAGTTTTAGTGGGATTAGAGAAGGAATTCAGACAAATGCATGTGTTCAGGCTACCATGTTAAACAGAAGTTGAATGCTTAGATGTTGGTAAGAGATGTCTGAGACCAGAATGACCTTCCATCCAAATGAACTGAAGACTCTTTCAAATGTGGGAGAGATGAAAATAATTTCGGACTGGTCAGGCTTCCAGGAAATCCCAACTAGCCTACTTTGGCAAGTGGTCCCAATCACTGCCTGAGAGATTATAAAGATGAGGATAGAGCCTGTATCTTCTATTCTTCATCCCCCAGAAGGCTCAGCCCTTCACTCCTCTCAGCCCCCAGATCCCAAGGAAACTTCATAATTCTTATTCCAATTACTTAAAAGAACTTTCTGTTATTGACTAAGCTCGATGAAGGTGAGGTCAGCAAATGCTATGCCTTACAAAGCGACATTTCCTAAGCATTCGTATTAATCATAATCTTCCCACGTTTTCTTCCATCCTTGAAAATTTCAATTCACTTTAACATTTAATATTTTAAAGTACAAATGATTTAAAGCAGGAAAATTAAGATTTGACAGGCAAAGATAATAACTAAGATTTCTTGATCATTTTCTAATCACTTTCATTCATTTTCTTCTGATTAATGTGGAATTTCTTACCTGGATTTTGGTGAGGGTGCTTATATCTAATCATTGAGTGGGATTTGGCCCCAATAACAAAACCATTGGCAAAAGACCATTTTCAGCATTTTATGGTAACTCCTACATCACAGCAGCAGTCTTTCTTAAAGGTGAAGGATACGGTCATATTAAACTTGGCCTAACTATTTAACTTATTATAACGATCAGGGATTATTAAGAAAAGAAGTCTAGAATATAACAAGTATAAACATTAAATGTATTCATGGACGAACTGGGAGATTGGGATTGACATATATACACTAATATGTATAAAATGGATACCAAATAAGAACCCGCTGTCTAAAAAAATAAATAAAATAAAATTTTAAAAGTAAAAAAAAAAACGTATTCGTGGACGAGAAGTTCTCTAGTCAAAGCTCTAGATGGAAAGTGAATCTTCTGTGTAGTACTGCCCTCTGCTGCTGCCCTGAGTCAGGAAGGCATTTTGCAGATCATAGACAGAAAGACGATTACAAAAAAAAAAAATCAAAGCTCATTTTGTTGACATTAATTTTTTTTTTTTGGCTAAACATTGGGCACAAATATGTTCATTATTTATTTATTTTTCTGTGATCCCTGGATGTCCTAAAATATTTGTGAAGGACAAGAGGCTTCCATCTGGTAATTTGTTTCTATTTCCCATCATGCAACTATATTCATTTTGAATATCAGTTTGTGTTAAGCTGTTTAAAATCTAGGGAAAATCATCAGGAAAGGCATCGATTTCTGTAGCACTATATTGTATGGCTCATGTAACATTAAGACGTTTTGAAAATGATTAAAACAACTCATCCTAAGTTATTTAGAGTAGCTACTGAAGAGATTTATATAATGAAAGTGAAAGTGGTTCTCTTGGCTGGTCCGATGGTAGTGGGTTACCAGAACTTATTAACGTTAGTGTCACTAAAGTTGGTATACAACCCCCCACTGCTAAATTTGACTAGCTTTTCACCTTTTGAGTTTGTATCCAATTAAAAAAAAATAACTTTGCAAAATATTCATTTTTGAGGAAAAACAATCTTAAAAAAATGCACTTATAGCAACTAGGAACAATACCGTTCTTTTCCTAAGTTTCATAACAAGTGCATTTTTTTTTTTTTTTTTTTGTACTGGAAATGGCCTTTTGCAGGTTTGAGCCTTTCATTTGTACTTAACCTGAATGGCAGTTCTCTATGGCTTTTGGGTCGGAGCACACCTCTCGTGTCGTAGCCCTTGGAGACTGGGCAGGTACAGTGTTACTGCCAAGGGTTAAGCTTCCCTGGCAGCATGTCCAGGGTGCTTCTTTGCTCAGAAGGGAGGAGTTTTCAAGGGACCCGGTACAATCAGATCTGATTGTCTCCTCTGAGGACCAAGGCTCTCTTTACCGTCATGGTTATCTATTGTTTGAGCTGCAAACCCTTGTCAATGATGAAGCTCTGTAAGTATCTCTCAGTAGCTCAGGCCTAACCACTGTGTTCAGAGGAATTTAGGGATAAGAGCTAAGGTGCAGGGCAAAAGGGAGAAATCCACAAGTCTTTCCTTGACCCTTTCTATTATATTTGCTTTAGTTCAAAATAGTAATGATCATTTTTTTAAAATAATAAAACCAGCATAATCTGTCCTTTCTAGAGAATGAGGCTGACCATCAGAGCAAAGTGAAGAAAATAAGGGTGATATCATTCCCCAAAGCTCCTGATTATGGAGGAAACAGTACATATATCTTTTCCTTTGTTCTGCAGTGGGGACGAAGGGCAATGGTTGGCGGTTGAGTCACTGAAACAGAAATAGCCTGAGTCTCCAGAAACACCCCTTTAGATGATCTCTAGTCCAAACCCCATCATGATTTCAACTGACAGACAAAGTTACAGGGAACAAAGAATTAAAGCAAATACGGATAATGGAGGCAGCTTTCCCATTGCTCCCCCAACGCTTTGCCCCTTGTATCCGACTAGTGTTTTCTCAGTTGCCTGGATCATGGCCTCTGCTCCTGGGCGTGTGGGTGTGGGTGTGGGATGAGCATCCCAGAGACCAGCGCAGCAAGAGTGGTGTGCATGCCTCCGGGACCTGGGGTGAAGTGTGACTGTAGCAGCCATGCTACTTCTCCTCTGTATGGTCCATTGAGGACTAATAATTGTGTTGAACTGGATATCAAATGCCTTGTTCTCCAGGGGCAGAATGGAAATGGATCCCTTGGAGAGACTATGCCTCTAGGGCCCACCTCTCTGATTCCCCTGCCCCATCTCTAAGCCCCTATCCACTGCCTTTGGCAAAAAATACCCTACCTTCCCCTCCAGGCAGAGTTCCCCATGCTGCCTTCATGCAGCTACCTATTGCCTCGTATTCTCATTTTCCATCCCCTTTTCTGGCTCCCCAACTAGAGAGGGAGAGTGTCCTGAGTTCTTTCATCCGTGCCTTCCTTCTGCCTAGCACACAACCCCCTCTTCACAGGTACACAATGAGTGTTTTGGGAAGGCCTGAAAAATTGAGCGAATAAGCATTTATTTAAAGTTACTGACCGTAATATAGAAAATTTTCCAGGCCTTGGTCTAGAAGTCGATTTATTCCTAATGGGTGGGCGAAGTAAGTGGAAGGGCCCCTCTGGGAGCTGGAGCAGGTGGTAGAAGGTGTTGGTGAATAATGAGATTTAGGGGCCGCCAAGGAAAGGACAGAATGGAAACCGACGCTGCTGAAGACAACGCACTGGGGATGCCTGGCGCTCTGTCCCCAGGCTTTGGGGCTGTAGCGATCAGAGGCGTGTTCACAAAGCCCTCCTCCTGACCCCACGCTAATCAGCAGCAGTGCAGAAGCACCTTCACCGGTTCTTCCCACCTTCTGGAAGCGGGGGGCAGGCCCCGACACTGTTTCCTATCAGCCCAGAGCCTCAGTCCGGGGCCACTTCCAGAAAGACGCCCCTGTTCACGTTGTGAGCTGCACCTTTCCACAGAGGGGTTCATTCAACAGCCCTGTGTCCACCGCTCTCACATTTACTCATTATATGCATTGCACTTTATCTTCAGAATAAAAGTCACTCAGAAAGTTTGTGTGTGCTTTAATTTTCAGCTCTGCTGTTCCATGGAGGCTCTGCAGGGCACTTCTCAGTTAAGCTCTCAACAACCTTCTTTCAGAATCAGTTCTTTTCCATTTCCTTCTTTGCTTCTGTCTCTACAGACAGAATCGTTTGCTTCCCAGCGCACCAAGGAGTTAACAACAGAGGTTGCACTGGAGAGAGATAACGGTGGCTCCAGAAAGCTGGATTCTTCCACCCCGGCCCCAGGGGACAGAGGACACCTCCCCAGGAGCCGGGACAGGCCCAATCATGGTCACCACTAAAAAAGATCCTGAGACAGTAGCCTGGAGAACATTTGATTGACTCCGTGTAGGAGCGACCAGCCCCTAGCCCCGCCCCACAGCAGACCAATCCTGTTCCATCCATTCATCCGTCCCAGGATTTCATCCATTCCTGTTTCATTCATTCCCTCCTCAGATCATTTTGAAGCAAATCCCAGACATCATATTTTCTTCAACTGCAAATATTTCAACATAAAATTACAAAGGAAAATAACTCCTTTGAAAACTCTTTTTAAAAACCTAACCATCGGGCTTCCCTGGTGGCGCAGTGGTTAAGAGTCCGCCTGCCTATGCAGGGGACACGGGTTCGTGCCCCGGTCTGGGAAGATCCCACATGCCGCGAAGCGGCTGGGCCCGTGAGCCATGGCCGCTGAGCCTGCGCGTCCGGAGCCTGTGCTCCGCAACGGGAGAGGCCACAGCAGTGAGAGGCCCGCGTACCGCAAAAACAAAACAAAACAAAACACCATAACCACAATACTATCACTTACCTAAAAATTTAACAATAATTCCTTAATGTCATCAAATATGCAGCCTTGGTATTTTCCTGTCTCATAGTTTTCTCCAGCTTGGATTTTGAATTTGGATCCAAATAAGATCCATACACCATAATGGGTTTGCACGTCTCTTAATTCTCTGTAAAAAAATTTTTTAATTAAGATATAATTCACATAAGATTCAACTTTCTAAAGTACACAATTGAGTCCTTTTCAGCATATTCACAAGGTTATGCAACCATCGCTGCTATCAAATACCAGAACATTTTCTTCACCCCATATCCATCAACAAACACTCCCATTTTTCCCCTCCCACCTCGGTCCCCGGCAACCACTAATCTACCTTCTGTCTCTTAATTCTCTCTCTTTTTTTAAAAAAATAAATTTATTTATTTATTTATGGCTGCGTTGGGTCTTCGTTGCTGTGCGCGGGCTTTCTCTAGTTGCGGCGAGCGGGGGCTACTCTTCGTTGTGGTGCGTGGGCTTCTCATTGTAGTGGCTTCTCTTGTTGTGGGGTACGGGCTCTAGGCATGCGAGCTTCAGTAGTTGTGGCACATGGGCTCAGTAGTTGTGGCACGTGGGCTCAGTAGTTGTGGCTCGCGGGCTCTAGAGCGCAGGCTCAGTAGTTGCAGCACACGAGCTTAGTTGCTCCGCAGCATGTGGGATCTTCCCGGACCAGGGCTCAAACCCGTGTGCCCTGCATTGACAGGCGGATTCTTAACCACTGCGCCACCAGGGAAGTCCCTCTTAATTCTCTTTTAATCTGTAGGCTTCTCCTCTTTCCGTCTTATGCAATTTACTTGTTGAGGAAACTGGGTCATTCGACTTCAGAGTTTGCACGGGTTGGATTTCCCAGATTGCCTCCCTGGGATGTAGTTTACAGAGTTCCTTTGTTCTGTATCTCCTGTAAATGGATAGTGAAGTCTGGAGTCTTGATCAGATTCAAGTCGGATTGGGGAGGCATTCCTGGTGTTGTGAACATCTGTAAAGAAGCACATGATGTAGGATTCTCTCTTTTCGCGGCGTTAACAGCTGTTGGTAACTGTTGCCCAGATCTATTGATTCATCCAAGGTCGCACAACGGTGCGGTTTTAACTCAATCTTCCCTTCTCTTCTGTGAGTTGGCATGACTCTACAAAGAGAAACTTTCCTTCAGCAACTATGAGTTACTCTGAGGTGCAGCGCATTGTGTAAGAGCAGGATAAATGTTTGAGTCTTTTCCTCTGTCTACAGTTTTGAAAATAATGAGTTTGTTCGCAAGCATTCTCCGAAGCTGATCAGTGAGAGTTGGTTGGTTGGGTTGTTGGTTTGTTGGTTTTGGGGGTTTTTTTGTAGCATAATTATAAACCATGCATTTAAAAATCTACTATAAATGTGGGAAAGGTAGAATGGGTCCAGATTCTGGAGGACCTTAAAATGTGGCAGAAGGGCATAAATTATGGCATTCAGAGAGCATTGTTAATTTCTGATTGAGGTGTTATTTGGTGAAATGGTGTTGAAGGAATAATATTAGAAATGGCAACAGAGGAGAGGATGTGGAGAAAACCGAACCCTCCTACACTGTGGGTGGGAATGTAAGTTGGTGCAGCCACTATGGAGAACAGTATGGAAGTTCCTCAGAAAACTAAAAATAGAATTACCATATGATCCAGTAATCCCACTCCTGGGCATATAGCCAGACAAAACTCTAATCCAAAAAGATACACGCACCCCTGTGTTCATAGCAGCACTATTCACAATAGTGAAGTCATGGAAACAACCTAAAAGTCCATCAACAGATGAATGGATAAAGAAGATGTGATACATATATACAGTGGAATACTACTCAGCCCTAAAAAAGAACAAACTAATGCCATTTGCAGCAACATGGACGCAACTAGAGATTATCATACTAAGTGAAGTAAGTCAGAAAGAGGACAAATACCATATGATATCACTTATATGTGGAATCTAAAATATGACACAAATAAACCTATCTAGGAAACAGAAACAGACTCACAGGCATAGAGAACAGACTTGTGGCTGCCAAGGGGGAGGGGGTCAGGGGAGGGATGGAGTGGGAGGTCAGGGTTAGCAGATGTCAGCTTTTGTATATAGGATGGATAAACAACAAGGTGCTACTGTACAGCACAGTGAACTATATTCAATACCTATGATAAACCATAATGGAAAAGAGTATGAAAAAGAATATATATATACATGTGTATAACTGAATCACTTTGCTGTACGACAGAAGGCAACACAACATGGTAAGTCAACCATACTTCAACCAAAAAAAAAAGATATTGAAAAGGCAGCAGATGTCAGGACAGACTCAAGGTGAGGGCAGGGGATATATAAACAAGAGTCACAAAGATCAGAAAGGATCTGTTGCTACAATTTAATGAGAGAGAGAGAATAAGCTGAACATGATTAGAAATGAGGAATAAAGGACACACGTTTTGAAGAACAATTCAGACACTGCAAGTGATTGGCAGGGTGTGGGAAACATGAACTCTAAAGGTTCAAACCAGGGGCAGAGAGGATGGTCATTCCTTGGCTAAAAACAGGGCAGCTGGATGAGGGAGACAGTTCTGAAGAGAGAAGATCAGGATGATGGGGTGGGTGCCAGGAAGGTTGTTTGAGGTCAGAGTGAGACGTCTGTGTGTGAATATCCAGGCATCGCAGGCGGGCATAGCTGAAGCCGGGAATATGAAGAGAAGGACGTGAAGAGATTTGTCAAGGGAGAGACAGATACTCAAAGGGCTGGAGGAGGGAATAGGAAAGGATAGAGGGGGAGTTAAGGCAGGCAGCCCAGAGCCAGGGAGAGTGAGGAGGGAGTCCCGGCTAAAGGTGCCACCCAATTGGGTTGGGTTACGGAGAGTAAGAACTGAGACAGCCATTGGATTTGCCAAGACAAGGAACTGGAGACCCTGGAGAGAGGAGGGCGGTTTGGAGAAAGTTAAGGAGGGAATCTGTCCTGGATTTTATCTAGTGGTGGACAGTCAGTGCACATTTCCATCCCTCTTCTATCTCACTCCAGTACCACCGAGGCTGGACACCTGGAAAGCGTACTTCCCAGCCTCCTGTGCCAGCAGTGGTCCACGTATAGTTTGTTTTCTGCCTGAGATGGACTGGAATGGGATCTGGAAATTATACAGGAGGTAGAAGCTCTTTTCCTCCTGCAATGGGGGGAGCAAACACCAAGTTGGACAGCTGTGCTTTGAGCAGCCATGCCCTGACCTCTATGTATCTTGGCATCCCTGGCTTTCTGGATCACGACTATGGCCGTGAACCTGAGGGCAGCAGTGGTCCCACTCCCTTCCTGTGCTGTCCAGACCTTCCCAGCTCCCTCGGCTAAAGTCCTTCTGCTTGAAATTCCTAGTGTGGCCTGTCTCCAAGTGTCAGAGGTTAGGCAGTGAGTGGAGGGATTTAGGAATCAGCCTGTGGAGTTGGGAGGACCCAAGGCGATCGTCATTTTTCAAGGTGGGGAAGACCATGCGTGTCTGCCGGTGGCAGGGGTGGGGGGAGGTTGAGGACGCACACAGGTGGAGGGTAAGTGGGGAACCCGTGGAGTCAGGGACCACCTCACTACAAATGCAAGGGAAATACACTTGAAACATACCTCCCACCAAGAAATAAGAGATTTGTGGGAGTTTTCTGATTACAAAAACAATACACATACACTATAGAAAAAAAAAAAACCTGGAAAGGTGTTTGTTTGTTTTAAGTAAAAACAAACAAAAAAATCATGCACAGTCAAGCTCAAAGTCTTTGGCATCTTTCTTGCTGGTTTCTTTTCTTGGCACGTTACTCCCGGTTGGGGCTGAGTGAAAGCACTGGGGAGGTTGCCGTGTTGGCGGAAAAGCTCAGGTTTCCCTCTGGACTTAACCACAGCCCGGTAGTCTATTTCATCCTCATAGGTTCAGGAACATTTTTGTCAGTCCCCGGAGAGGAAAGCAATAACGGTGCTCCCTGAGACGGGCATGTGAGCCCGAGTGCCAAGAGTTCCATCAACCATGGGAGCTCCAGAGGTCACTCGGACCAGAACGCCATTAACTATCACAGCAACACCAAAATGATGCACTCGTGGTGAGTGTGCTAGTCTCCTAGGGCTGCCATCAAAGTGCCGCACACGGGGTGGACTGAAACAACAGAAATTTACTGTCTCAAAGTTCTGGAGACTGGAAGTCCAGCAGATGTCAGCAGGGCTGGGCTCCCGATAAGTCCCATAGAGGAGGGTCCTTCCTCGCCTCTTCCTGGCTTCTGGTGCTGGTTGGTCAGTTGACATTGGCCTTCCCTGCCTGCAGCTGCCCCTCTCCAGTCTCTGCCTGTCATTGCATGGTGGTTGCCCCGTGTGTGTCTGGTCTTCATATGGTGTTGTCCCCACTTCTTATCACGACACCAGTCATATTGGATTAGGGGGCAACCCAACTCCAGTTCGACCTCATCTTAACTAGACTAATTACATCTGCAATGACCCTGTTTGCAAATAAGGTCACATTCACAGGTACTGGGGTTAGGACTTCAACATATTATTTGGGGTGGGGGGACACATTTCAACCCATAACGGGGAGCCAGGAGCCCCAAGCAAGGTGAAGTTGCTGAATGACAAATACAGAGGTCTGGTGGCCAGGCATCCTCTGCTGGTCAGCTCTTGGAGATTCACTGCCCACTCTGGGCTCCTCTGTTAGGCTCCAATCCAATCACAGTCTTTCCCCAAACAAGGAAGAGGACAGAGGCACACAAGATTCCACTCAGCTCATTATAACCACAGCCTGGTTCTGCTGCCCTAAGTTGACACTCGAATTTTTCCATCATACTATAAGATAGTTCCTTAGTTTATGCTAATTGATTGGTTAATTTCTAATTGGGTGATTTTCTCTGACTTCCCTCCTTCCAAGAGTTTAGAAGACACCTCACTGTTACCCCTAGGTACCACTGACATCCATAACTCTAGAATACAGTTGACAGACGGAAGATCAGAGTCAATGTCACATGCATGGCGAACGGCTGGCTTTTTCAAGGAAACCAGCTTTGCAGCCAGGACCCCGCGGACAGCGAGCTTTATCGTCTTTGCTCCGGTTGAAACTCTGAGCAAATCCCTTACTCAGAATGCCTTGGTTTCTTAACTGCAAGAGGATGATTTGTGTGATATGCACTCACAAGTCATTTTATACCGAAAGTGGTCAACTTTGAGTGGACCTGGTTTTTTTGTTTGTTTGTTTGTTTTAAATAAAGAGATGAACTTTTTAGAACAGTTTGAGATTTACAGACCTATTGTGAATAAAGTACAGAGAGTTTCCAGATACCCTGCACCCAGGGTCCCCTATTATTAACATCTTACATTGGTAGGGTACAGGTGTCACAATTAGTGAACCAATATTGATACAGTCTTATTGACTAAAGCTCCTACATTACTCAGTTTTCCCCTAACACCCTTCTTCTGGTCTGGGGTTCCATCCAGGACACCCCATTACATGTAGTCGTCATGTCTCCTTAGGCTCCCCTTGTCTGTAACAGCTTCTCAGTATCCCTGTTTTTGATGATCTCAACAGACTTGAGGATTGCTGAGCAGGTGTTTTGTAGAATGTCCCTTCATTGGGATTTGTCTGATGTTTTCCTCATAATTAGATCAGGGTTACGAGTTTTTGGAGAAAGACCTCCGAAGTGGCGTGCCATCATTATATTGTATCACAGTCACGTACTGTCACTATGACTTGTCACTGTTGATTTAACCTTGATCACCTGATGGAGGTCGGGTTTGTCAGGTTTCTCCATGGGAAAGTTACTCTTTCTTCCTCTCCCTTTCCATACTGTCCTCTCCGGTGGAAAATCGAGTGGGAACGTTTCTGAATGCTGTTTATATTTCAAACCTTGCATCGCTCTGGCGGCCTGATTTCCCTTGGTGATAACAACCCGCGTCTGCGCACACACAGCACCTCCCACCCACACCCTCTCTGTTCGATGCTGCAGACACCTCTTCCATGCTCTCTCTCCTTTCCTGTGCACAGCTTGCTCTTGCGTCTTGCCAGTAAGTCTGTATTGCACTTTGAATAAATACCCTCCTGACGCAAGATCATGGCAAGTTTCCGTGACATGGGGTGATGAGGCTGTGAGTTGCTGAGGAAGGTTTGCTTGGTTTGTTTAGTGCTATCAGATGTGACACAGGTAGCAGCTAATTAGCACATCAATCGTCTGTAGCATAATTATCACCTCAGTTAAAACATCAGAGCCTGCTAGCAAGTATCATTAAGTTTAAATTGGATCCCTGGGCAATGTTCTAATTACAATATTTGAATTTTTTAAATGAACTTGTAGAAAGATTAGTTTCATGCTGTACTTAGTGATTTCTTCCTATCGGACAGGAATATGTACAATGTACCCTTGAAGTAAATGATCATTCTTTCCTTGTAGCACTAAGGTGAGCTTATGAGTACGATTAATTAAAGTAATTACATCTTGCTTCTTACTAGAATATATTAGATTCTAATTATTATGTAGTATAGTACATATAATATCTAATATATAATAATATATTCGTAAATATATTTAAATATTTATACATTTATAGGTAAGTATAATATATTACATAGAATTATTTTGTTATATTATGTTTCATATTATCTTATATTCCATATAATTTATTATAACATTCTATATTATATTATACATTCTTATTGGAAAATATATATACATGCATATACGTATATACAATATCGTCTTGGTTGAAAATCTGAAAGTGAGGAATGGAAGATGTCATTTCAGAGCAAGGTTAGATTACACTATGCAAAGTAGCAAAGGTACATAGGATATGAAAGAAATCAGCCTACAAGGAAGTCATATTTTAATTAAAATATAAAATGTAATCCTTGGTATTGGCCCTATGCTTTTTAGGTTCTTGCTGTGCAGGCGTGGCAAACAGGGAGAGCCTGTTGAGAATGAAAGCCTTTCCAGGATGACCTTCCCCGTGGCCACAGTGTATGGCTGGGCAGGCTGTGCACTGCACAACTCCAGGGGGTGCCATTCATACAAAGACTATAGTATAGACTATACTGAGATGCTCCAGGAGTTATACTATGAGGCTCTGGATCTCCCATAAATTGTGCATGCAACAGGGAGTTTTTCTGAACACTTTCCTCATTCTCTCTTCCTTTTTTCCATTCATGGTACTCATGGGTTATTAAGATTTAATGATTTACCCATCTGGTATGGAATCTATTTGGATCATCCACACCTGAGGAGGGCAGTCTGACCATCTACCATCATTTGATTCTTTTGCAGTACATCTTTGTTTTCAATCACTCAACAAATAGGTATCAGTATTTCAGTCTATGCCTCCCCGTGGGCTATCCTTCTCTTATTTTGAAGAGCAGACGTGGAGAATCTTTTATCTCCTGCAATCTACTGACCCACAAAGCATATCAAGGTCTGCCAAAATAAAGAACCACTTAAATTCACACTGGAAACTTCTACATAGGTGTTCACAGCAGTATTAGTATTAACAGTAAAACCCAAATGTCCATCAACTGCTGAATACAGAAACGAAATGCGGTATGTCCATACAGTGGAATATCATTCTGCCATAGAAAGGAATGGATTGCCGACGCCTGACACAGCATGGCAGAACCTTGAAAACAGTGCAAGACGCCAGACACAAAAGCCTATATATTGTATGATTACGTTTATATGAAGGTTCAGAATAGGCAAATCTAAAGAGACAGTAGATTCATGGTTGCCAGGGAGTAGGGGGAGTGACCACTAGTAAATATGGGGGGTTTGGGGGGGAGGGTGGAAAATGATGATGTTCTAAAATTAGATAGTGGTGATGTTGCATAACTCCATGAATACACTACAATGGTCTGAATTGTACACGTTAAGAGGATGAATTTTATGGTGTGTGAATATGTCAATAAAGCCATAATGAAGACTTAAATCATATCGGAATCACATAACTTTAGAGATGCATTTTAGAGGGCTCTAGACCAATTCCTCCTTTTACATTTGAGGAAAATAAGGTTCTAAAGCAGTTGATTGATTGCCAACAGTCACAATATGTTGATTGCTGCCTTGTGATTAAATTGTTAGGGAGAAGGTGTTTTTGTGAGGGTCCCAATTACATATAAGTGGCTACCGGTGTATCCAGGAGATGGTCCGCACAGCAAATTACATTTCACAATTTAAATCGAGGTTTTGGACTTCCCTGGTGGCGCAGTGGTTGAGAGTCCGCCTGCCGATGCAGGGGATATGGGTTCGTACCCCAGTCCAGGAAGATCCCACTATGCCGCGGAGCGGCTGGGCCCGTGAGCCATGGCCGCGGAGCCTGCGCGTCCGGAGCCTGTGCTCCGCAACGGGAGAGGCCACAACAGTGAGAGGCACGCGTACCGGGGGAAAAAAAAAAAAAAAAAGGATCCTAGATGGACCTAGAGATGATCATACTAAATGAAGTAAGACAGAGAAAGACAAATATCATATGATATCACTTATATGTGGAGCCTAAAAATACTGATACAAATGAACTATTTACAAAACAGAAACAGACTCACAAACATAGAAAACAAACTTACCGTTACCAAAGGGGAAAGTGGGGTGAGGGATAAATAAGGAGTTTGGGATTAGCAGATACAGACTACTATATATAAAATAGATAGACGACAAGGTCCTACTGTATAGCATAGGGAACTATATTCAATACCTTGTAATAAATATTAATGGAAAAGAATCTAATACATATATGAATCACTTTGCTGTATACCAGAAACTAACACAACATTGTAAATCAACTACACTTCAATTTTTTAAAGAAAGGATCATAGACCTAAATGCAAAACTATAAAACTCCTAGAGGATAACACAGGAAAAAAATCTAGGTGACCTTAAGGATGGTGATGACTTTTTAGACACAACATCAAAGGGCATGATCCATGAAACAAATCACTGATAAGCTGGACTTCATTAAAGTTAAAAACTTCTGCTACGGGAAAGACACTATCAAGAGAACGAGGAGACCAGCCATAGGCTAGGAGAAAATATTTGCAAAAGACATTCATCTGATAAAGGACTCCTATCCAAAGTCCAACTCTTAAAGTCCAACAATAAGCAAACAATTCAATTTTTAAATGGGCAAAAGACCCAAACAGACACCTCACCAAAGAAGATATACACATGGCAAATAAGCATATATGAAAAGATGCTCAACATCATACGTCATTAGAGAATTGCAAATTAAAACAGCAAGGCACTACTACACACCTGTTAGAATGGTCCAAATCCAAAACACTGACAACACCAAATGCTGGCGAAGATGTGAAGCAACAGGAATTCTCATTCACTGCTGGTGGGAATGCAAAATGGTACATCAACTTTGGAAGAGTTTGGCAATTACTTTTTTCCTTTTTTTTTTTGGAAATTTCTTACAAAAATAAACAGACTCTAACTATGTGATCCAACATCATGCTCCTTGGTATTTATCCAAAGGAGCTGAAAACTTATGTCCACACAAAAACCTGCACACAGATGTTTATAGCAGCTTTATTCATAATTGTCAAAACTTGGAAAATGTCCCTCTGTAGGTAAATGGATAAACTGTGGCATATTCAAACAATGAAATATTAGTCAGCACTGAAAAGAAATAAGCTATCAAGCCATGAAAAGCCATGGAAGAAACTTAAAGGCATATTACTAAGGGAGAGAAGCCAATGTGAAAGTCTATATGCTGTATAATTCCAACTATACGTCATTCTGGAAAGGCAAGACTATGGAGACAGTAAAAGGATCACTGGTTGCCAGGAGTTAGGCAGGAGGGAGGGATGAATACTGGAGCACAGAGGGTTTTTAGGGCAGTGAAACGACTCTGTATATTATAATGATTGATACATGTCATTAAACATTTATCCCAACCCATGGAACATACAACACCAAGAGTGAATCCTAATGCAAACTATGGACTTTGGGTGATAATGATGTGTAAATTTGTGGGTTGTAACAAATGTACCACTCTGGTTCAGGATGTTGATAGTGTTGGGAGGCTGTACCTATGCGGTCGCAGCCAGTCCATGGGAAATCTCTGTATATACTGCTCAATTTTGCTGGGAACTTAAAACTGCCTTAAAAATAAAGTCTATTTTAAAAAGGGGGAAGAAAACCCAAAACACCAGAGAACAGTGATTCTTCAGAAAAAAGTACATTACTTGAGTTACTTCATTGTATGTCACCGCTTGGAATTTTCATTTATTTAAAGTTTAATTGAAAATTAAATTAATTTAAATAAATTTTAAAGTTTAATTTCAAATAAATTGATTTAAATTGGTTTTAAATTTGAATTTGTTTAATATAAAATTTTAAACACACTATTTAAAGCAGGGACACAGCGGGAACTGCACCGTATAATATTTGTATTTGGTAAGTGCAAATCTTAATTCATACATGAACTTATCTTACTGAATTTGGCAAAATCTTTAAAATGGACATTTCTTCCTTTTTTCAAATTGTTAATTGCTTGTTTTACAGCTAAAGGACGAATAGAGGAAACAGTGATTATTACTGATTATTACATGAGTATTACTGAAAATAATTTTGACGCACAGAGAGAAGTGTTCAAAATGACCTGCTCCGGGGGTCCAGTAGTTGGTCCCTGATACTGAACCTGACAGTGGTGACTTGCCCCAAAGCTGCCCTGCGCGCCCAGCTCTCACTGTTCGCTTCTGTACGACAATACCCCCTCCCGCCCTCCTCAAAGCTACGGGGAAAGGGACTTGCACTTTGAAAAGACCGTGCAGCCAGTGGTGCGGGGCTGGAGGTCCAGGACCCTGGGGCCGCTCTGCGGGAGAAAAGCCAGGCAAGTTCCCAGCCCCGGTCTCCTGCCCCCAGTTACCACGCGCCTTATTTCTCCCAGGCATCATTTTTTAAAACTCACTGCTAATTAAACACATTTTTTGTTTTAGCCGCCAGGGACGAAATTCACTGTTTCCCCTTCTGTGAGGACAGGGACCCCCCCATCTCCCTCCCGGAGAGCAGACGGTCCCCATTTCTCCTAAAAACAAAAGCCCTTGCGGAGAACAGGAGGCAACGACCACGGAGACTGCGGGGCGCAGCGCGCCGGGAGCTCCCCGCCGCCCGGGTAGGAGGTCGGGAGCCCGGGGCGGCTCGGCTTCCTGGCCGAAGACCCCGGCTCGGGAGGGTGAAGCCCCGCAGTGCGTCCCGGGCGATTTCCCTGTATCCCAGCCCGAGACGCGGGGCGTGGGGTCCGGGAAGCGGAACCTGCCCGCGCGAGGCCGCCCCACGCAAATGCCCCGGCCCTTTGAGACTTAAGACAAACCAGGGGGCTCCCCACGCTTCACAGACCCGCCAGGACCCACCTTCGCGGTTCGGCGCCTTGGCCGCGGCTCGTTTTGCATGCAAATCACCCACAATGCTCTAGCAGGGCCGCCTGGCGATGTTTGCATTCCACTGAAGAGGAAAAGCCTCCTTTCTTGACGAAGTTCATATGCTTAATGGTTTTATGTTTTAAATATATGGTTGATATATGAGGTGTATGTTTGTGCGTTTGAAAAGACCCCCCCCCGGGTGTGTGTGTGTGTGTGTGTGTGTGTGTGTGTGTGTGTGTGTGTGTG
>NW_020837949.1:6946276-7022311 GCF_003676395.1 Aethalodelphis obliquidens | reverse complement strand
TGTGTGTGTGTGTGTGTGTGTGTGTGTGTGTGTGTGTGTGTGTGTGTCTATAGGTAATCACCATAAGTGTAGAAGAGATAGAGTTCTAGAGCTTTATATAAGCAGCGGTGGAAGCGTTTGTACTGGCTGGTCCGCGTGCAGTGGTGTTTACAATTAATTGATCACAGCCAGTTACAGATTTCTTTGTTCCTTCTCCACTCCCACTGCTTCACTTGACTAGCCTTTTATGCCGCCTGAGGGAAATGGAGAATTAGTCTTAAAAGGTTTTCTTTTTCTCTTTGTTTTTTTTATCTTACAGGACAGCCAAATACTAAGTCCGTTTCTTAAACACACCATAAAATGCACTGTGCACGCCCGTCTGCCGGCGAGGATGACTAACGGACCGCAACAGATGCCCCGTTCATGAGTCTGCAGGGAGGACGCCGGAAAAGAGGTCCCCTTGTCTCCGGATTGTTTCTTGAGAAAAAGGAGAGCCAGAGGTTTGGGTGCCTGAGGTGTGAAGGAGAGCGAGCAAGAGGTTCATTGTACTGGCTTAAGCCCTGGGTCCACTAACCTTTGCTTTTCTAATAAAACGTAAAGATTTGGGTATTGGGGGCGGGAAATGCGGGCTTTTGCAAAATCAAGGATATTTTGGCTTCAAACTGTGGTGTCTGCAATGATAGCAGGATATACCTTGCAATACTTGGGGTATACTTATATACTAAGACGTGTTATCTGAAATTCAAATTCGACTAGGCATCTTGTATTTTATCTGGCAACCCTATCTTAGTCGCACAAGTCTTACCAAAGAACTAAACCCAAACCCTTTCCTTTCTCGAGTTATTGTATGAATCTAGGCTGGCCTCATTGTTTTGTTGGCCATTCATTATTGCTTTGCAGTTACTATCACATGGTTAGGAATCTTCTGGAGACAGGATACATATGTCATCAAGACTGATGGGATTGTGGAGTCCCCTCACCTGTGGAATGAGAGCTTCCTAAGGTCGGAGAAACTGACTCTGCTCTCAAGTTTCTTAGCTTCTTCATGTCCATGTCACACTATTCCATCAAGTACTTACCTCTCTCCCTCTCTCCTTGTCCGTCTGTCTCATTTATTATCTGTCCATGTATCTACCTATCTTTTTTTTTAATTTTTCATTTTTTTGCAGTGCTTCTATTGACCAGGACACCACAGCAATTGGTTTCATGGATTTATTGCCATTGTTTTGTTGTCCGTTTTTCATCATGCGGTGGCAGGGAGAACTCTTGAAGAAGAAAGATAGGATTTTTCTGGTCCTGCAAGTCATGAACTATGAACTCTGGCTGACCTTGAGCTGCCCGTGTGACCTCTCAGAAATTCAGTTTCCTCATTTGTAAAATGATAATGTCTGCCATCTCTCCTGACTGGGTTGCAAAGAATATTAAATAAAACAAATAATATTTGAAGATACCTTGCACCTTATAAAATACAAAACAAACGTAAGGGTTTTCTTTGGCACATACAGAACATTGACTGTGGCCATCGGCTGTTATTCTCTTGCAAGATCGCTTATTATCATTATTTCTCAGATACAACAGTCGTGTGTCAACGGCTGGTGTGTGATCATAGCATCATCAATTGGCTTGAACAGTCCACTGTGATTAAGGCGGTTCGCCTTCTAAGGGTATGCCCATTACAGAGGGCTGGGCACAGGATCCAGACTGAGAACCCACACAGGGAACCCTGGCTTCCTGACGGTGGTACTCCTAACACCGCCTTACCTCTCTGCAAGGTCAACTAAACAAGATGGTTCTAGTGGAAGCGCCAGAGAAATCCAACGTGTTCTCAACGCACCTTGGGTTGCCTCCACTTATAAGGACAAACCAAATAGTCTCCTTTATTATACACACATCTGTGACAGTTACACAGTACTATGCCTTGCTTCCGGTGCTGTTAGGAATTTACATTTCCATCTAGCAAAGGGCTAGGAAGATCACTGTTATGACCCCCAGTTTCAGATGGAGGAAGAGGGCTGAATGGCTTTCTCAAGGTTACACGAGAGAGTAAAGGCAGAACCAAGATGAGAAACTGGCTCCAAGGCCCCACCCAGGAGTCCCACAATATACTCTGCCCTTCTCCCATTCTCTTCTCTATTTCCAGACTCTTGCGCTTGGTTTTTCCTCCTCCAACATGTTTTGAGAATGTTCATATCTCTATCTTCAGAACTTAACAGTATTGTTGACTTTGAAATGTCTCTTAATTTTGTCTTTAAGTGTTGTGACTATTATCAAATATTAATCTCTCATCCTGTTGATATTCAAAACACTTAAAAATCCTTACATATCTTTAAAGACGATTTCCTCTTTTTTGCAAATGATTTAAAGAATGTAAAAATTAAATAAAACCCCACTCCACTAAAAAGTGGGAAAAATAAAATCCTTATTCACCCCCACCCCCACCCCATTACCCCATTTCCTTTCCTTGACCTCTTAGAATATATACTATCTTTACTATATCTATATGTGTGTGTTGGGGCAGAGGAGGATTCTGTGATGGGTTTCCCCAAATTTATTGTTAGCTTCTTCAGAGAAAGGACTATTCTAAAATTCTTTCCTGTATTTCCACCTCTTATCTCAGTGATAAGATAGTGTTAACTTTCAAAATTTTCACATTAAGATAAAAGCAAGAGCAACATATTTAACACCTAGAAGGGGGGGCAGCTGTACAAAAGACTAGTCAAGTGCAGTAGTGAGAAGGGGGGAAAGAGTAGAACGAGGAGTTCGATCTGTAACTGACTGTGAACAATCAATTGAGATAACTCACTACCTTCGGACCAGCCGACTCTGAAACTGGCTGCGTACAGAATTTAAAGCCCAAGGAACTGTTCATTTTTACCTTATGGTAATATTCCAGTTGGCGTTAATGAATGACAACATTTACAGTATGTATGACATGCATCCTCTAACGATTCCCCCCAAGCACCTATTTATCAATAAATAGCATAAATGTATTTAACAACAAGAATCAGAAGCACTGCTGAGCACCCTGGGAAAGAGACATGCAAAATTAGCATCTCGTCACTAGGGCGTCTCTCCTCAGTCCGGTTTTTCTGGAGCGACTCCGCAGGATCCGGGAGAGCTGTCCGTTCAGCGCTGACCTCCTCTGTCTATTTACCACATGTGACACTCGAGACAGCTCGGTGAGGTCTGGAGAAAACTCTGTGAGCCAGAGCAGATAAAGTTTTGTGCTTCTCCACGTCTGTAAACCCCGGCAGAGCCCCGCAACCCCGGAAGCAGCGCTCTCACATGTTGGAGTCGGCTCCCTTCCGAAGGGCGGAGGGGCCTCCTCATTGCTCAAGATCTGCTCCTCTTTAAATCCCAACTGATAAAAAAACAGAAACCACCACAGGAACGGGAAGATGAGTTACCTGAGACACTCAAACATCTTGGATGCTTTTGAGGATTTCAAAATTTAAAGAGACAAAAGACAGAAGCTGAAAGTCAGAAAGGAAGATGACTTTAAGTGAAGGCAAGAGGAACAGATTTCTGTAAAAGCATCAGAGAGACAAAGCTCAGAGAGACCGGAGGTTCACCCCCAATGCAAGGAATAGCAAAAGGACTGCAGGGCTGTGTCTGGGGCAGCCAGGTCAGGAATATTCCCGGGCAGAGGGGCAGCAAAGTTCTCAGCAGGAAGGCCACAGCAGGAGGGCAGGCAGCTGCCCCTTTGGGAGTTCACATCTCCAGGCCCAGACCAAACACACCTGTTACCCCTGATGTGAAAGCAGAATTGCTGGATGCCTGTCTGACTCCCGCTCGTGCCTAGCCCAGTGCCTGGCACATGGCAGGTGCTCAATAAATGTTGAGTGAATGAGTGAGTGAAAGAGATTAAGGAAAATGAACAATCCCAGAAAACCAGACACAAGCAAATGTCCTAATTTTCAAGAGGGGGAAAATGAGAGTAAAATGTTCATACATTACAATCTCTAAATAGATGTTGCTCTCCAGTAAAATTCTAGAATGGATTATTTAGGAGGTGGATGTGTATTGGGAGCCAATTTGAAATTAACAAGAAAAAGTCACACATCAAAATAACTTAATTTCTTTTTGTTTCTAATTGCACGGCTTGACTAAATTGTTTCCATCTCTTCTTCTGCCTTTATGTGGGCTGGAAGTCCACTCGACAACAGGCTCAGAGGCTGCTGCTGGGGACTGAGGCCTGGGAGAGGGGTGTCTCTGGTGCTGTCCCATGGGGCTGTTTCTTGGCCAGACCCTGTCTAACCTGTTTTCATCGTTCACGTGAATGAAACACCAAAGGCAGCTATTCACCTTTACTGAGGACACATTAGGTGATATGCTGTGAGAATCAGGAAGGCACCAGAGATTGACAGCCTGGGCTCATATCACATTATCTGGGCTTGAGTCCTAGTTTTCACCACCTACTAGCCATGTGTCTTTGGGCAAGTTGCTTACCTTGCTTGAGCATCAGTTTCTCCACCTTTAAAATGGGTATAATCAGAGTACCTATCTTGTAGGAGGTTGGGAGAATTAAGTGAGAAGCCGTGGAAAGAGTTCACTCGGGCACATTAAAAAGTCCTGTAAGAAGGTTAGCTCTCAATGTTCAGAAACATTTTCTCAGGCTGAACAGATACAATCTAATGAGAAACTAATAGATACAAACTAACAAGACAACAGATACAAATTAACAGCTGAAGTTTCCCTTCTCAGTTAAAAACAAAAAGAAAACCAGAGCAGGTACCAGATAAGAGAATCTCACAAAGTAAAAATGCAAATCCGAGTGTCCCCCTGAGGTATGCTCTGGTCAGGTGGTACCCAGAGCCCAGGGCTCATTTTTTTTTTAATTTAATTTTTATTTTTTAAATTGAAGTATATTTGATGTACAATATTATATGTTACAGGTGTACGGTATAGTGATTCACAATTTTTAAAGGTTATACTCCATTGATATTTATTATAAAATATTGGCTATATTCCCCGTGTTGTACAGTATATCCTTGTAGCTTATTTTATACCTAATAATTTGTACCTCTTAATCCCAGGGCTCTGTTTTTAAAAAGACATTGGCAAACTAGAGTGTACCCAGGGGAAAGTGACCGAGGTGGTGATATACATTTCCTCACACTTTCTTGACTTTGCAAAAATGCTTTCAACTAACAGTATCCCATTAGCTTTGGTCTTCGTGACAATCCTGTGAAGGGAGTAGGATTGACGATATTTTTTCTAGTTTTCTAGCTGAGAAAAATGGGGCTGGAAGTGGATGGGGAGTTTGCCCTGTTAGTAAGCTCAGTGGCCCCAGACAAGTCTGGAGGGGGGGAGTCTCTGATTCCAGGTCCAGCTCGATCCCCAATGTCCACCATACTCCCTGCTTCCTGTCACCCCAGTGTCGAGGGGACCCTGGCTCCCCTGGCCCAGCTGGCTCAGAAGCCTCCCCTGGGGCTCCCGTAGCCCTGGCGGACAGCCCTGCAGAAGGTGGAGGCGGCTTGGGGGCTGTCTGCCAAGGCTCGTGCCCCCTTAACACTTGGACTTGTGGGCCTGGTCAACGACATGAGGTGCACACAGTGCAGCCTGCAGGCCCTTCCTTCCCAGGAGGCCGTGTCCGCGGGCTGGACCAGGGACGGCCCACCTGCAGGGGCGCATCTGCGAGGGTGATACAGGGTTGCTTCTTAATGTTAAAGTAGACAATGGAGGTACCTTGTTGAAAACCTTTTTGACTGTGTCTGTCTTGAAGTTCTAATCAATTAAGTTATGGCAAAGAGAAGAGTTTGCCCTGATTTTTATCAAAGATGCCTCTCCAGGGCTTCCCTGGTGGCACAGTGGTTGGGAGTCCGTCTGCCAATGCAGGGGATGCGGGTTCGTGCCCTGGTCCGGGAGGATCTCACATGCCGCGGAGCGGCTGGGCCTGTGAGCCATGGCCACTGAGCCTGCGCGTCCGAACGGGAGAAGCCACAACAATGAGAGGCTCATGTACCACAAAAATAAATAAATAAAAGATGGCTCTCCAAACAGTCCTAAAAGACTTTATGAAAGCAGGATTTTCCCTTTTTCCTGTCTTTTTTTCTTGTCTTTTTTTCCCCATCTATGTGCCCTCCCAGGCCAGGTGAATTCTCTCAAACTTTTCTTCCCTCCCTTCACTCAAAACCTATCTGTGGTGGGTCCCATCTTTGCCACATCTCTCTCCCTCCCCCCTCACTTTCCAAGATGGGGCCCACCATCCAGCAAGATTATTTGTCCCGACAGGCAAGTAGTCGGGAGCCTGCGGTCACCACCACACACCTTCCCAGGTTCCTGGTTTTTCAAAGCCCCAAACCTGGGGCACTGAGGTCAGGAGACCTCCCTCACCGGGTCTCAGAGTTCAGGGAAGGCACAGCATCGACCCTCGTGTCTGAGCTGCTCTCACCCTGCTCACATGTTACAGCCCTGGATCATAGGGAAATAGACAGGGAACCAGAACAAACAAACAAAAAAACCTGTGGGAATGACGCTGAAAATTGTATGAATACCAGAAACCTGGGTAGAGAGAAATCGTGTGTCTCTTGACTCACTGACATTCACCTGGGGAGTTAGCTGAAAATCAAACGTCTCCCTTCTTTAGTCCCTCCTGCCTTTGAATTGTGAAAATAAAACTAAATAACAATTTTTTTTAATGAAATAGAAGACACCCCAGGCAGGATTTCCACAGTCCCATGGGGGGGTCCGTCTGCCTTTGCACCCATCTGATGAGCTCCTGGGGTCTGAGTGGCCCACTGCACGAGGACTGTGCACAGTCAGACCAATAATACTGGTTGTCTTAGTTGGCTCAGGAGCTATAAGAAAACACCACAGACTGGGTGCTTAAACAACAGACAGGTATAACTCACAGTCCGGAGGCTGGAGGTCTAAGATCAAAGTGCTAATCAATTCAGTTCTTGGTGAGGACCCCCTTCCTGGCTTGTAGACGGCCACCTTCTTGCTGTGTCCTTACGTGGGCTTTCCTCGGTGAGTGCACATGGAGAGGAGGCTCTGGCCTCTCTCTTCTTATGAGGACACTAATCCCACCATGGCAGCCGCACCCTCAGGACCACATCTAAACCTAATTGCCTCCCAAAGGCCCCACTCCCAAATGCCATCACATTGGGAGGTAGGGTTTCAACATAGAGAGGTCGGGGGGAAACATTCAATCCATGACACTGGTATCCACTTGGATTTGCTTTTTCTGTCCAGATAGCTGTAAAGGCTGGCGTGGTCCCAGGAGTGGGGATGGGCCCATCCGGGCGCTCCCTGCTCAGGCCCCTGAGATTGCAGCCCTCAGCCACTCAGAGCACGTAACTGACACTCCCAGGCTACAGCTGGAACACTGGGTCCCGACCAGGGGGCCCTTCCTCCCCGAGAATCTGTGTCCATGGGTTGGCATCTTTCTGCTTAATCCCTCAAAACATGAAGGGCCTGCTTTCCCCCCAGTCCTACTCAAGGTGCTGCCACCTGCCGACCTGGTGACACCGGTGGGCACGGGGATAGGAATTTTCAGCGACTTCGGTGACTCCCTGGCGCTCCCTAGGACGCTGTACCACACCCCCTCCATCCCAGGCAGCCCTTCCTAACCCACACAGGAGAATTAAAAACCCATAAAAATTGCCCTCCTTAGACTTCTCTGGAATTTGAACGGACTCGGGCTGGCCTTAAACACCTCCTTTTCACAAGCCCGGCTTCTGAGTCTTCTCTCCCTCACACGTTTCATCCTTTTTATAGGAAGGCCCTCTCCTTTGCCCCCGCATATGTCTTCCTTAAAAACAGAGCCTCATAGGGCCGGAGGGAAGGGCCACAGGTGCCAGCTTGGATGAACGGGGCCCCCTTGAGAGGTTCATGGGAGGACACTGCCCTCCCTCCAGCCTGGCCCTGCCCATACCATCTCGCCTCCTTTGGGGAAGTTTTCTCAAAGCCTTTCCGAAGAGCCAGGCCCACCTTTCTCTGACCTCCTATGTGGCAAGTGTGCTTGTAAAAGCCCCTTTCTGAACGCAACAGGCTCCTTCTTCACACCTTTGGTTTTCAAACCCAGAGGAGGGGAGCCAGGAAGGAGGGGCTGAGGGGTAGGCGGAGACCCCAATCTGATCAGCTCCTTCAGTCTGCAGGGCCCCGTGAGGGGGCGGAGCCTGGCAGCCACGAGGTCAGAGGATCAGGAGCCTGAGACTGGGCTAATTCAGCAATGACCTCGCACGGCGCTGAAACAGAATCACTGACGGTAGCTCCGGACCCTTCGCAGTTTGAATGATTGGAAGTGCCCTAGGCCAGGCCCGCCTCTTCTCTGGGCCTCAGTTTCCTAAAAAGGCAGGAGTTAGAAGTGCCGAGGCTCTGGTGGGAACAGCAGATGTGGGTGGGCTTGCCTCCAGCTAATCCCGCCCCCAGGGACCTTCCCTGACCTATAAATCAGCCTTGGGGTGACCAAAAGGCAGTTGGGTGTGCTTCCGGGGCGGGTCAGAGAAATAATAGTAAGGACTTTGACAAGTACAGCCGCGCTGGGCACGTGCTGAGGTAATCCATGAAAGGCAGCACTTCTGCCGGGCCAGGTGGCCATTGTCATGTTCAAATGCCGTTGAAGCACAGACCATGTTGTGTGGCTGGCAACCCACCCAAACCCTAAGAACTCAGCCCAAATCCCACCACCAGACTCAACTCTTCAGCTTTTCTAAAAGAACTCGAGTTTTAAGCCTTTGTTACACTCAGGGCATCCTCTGTGCTAGTGATTTCTTGTGATTATAAAACCATCCTGGTGGCGCAGTGGTTGAGCGCCCGCCTGCCGATGCACGGGACACGGGTTCGTGCCCCGGTCCGCGAAAATCCCACATGCCGCGGAGCGGCTGGGCCTCTGAGCCATGACCACTAAGCCTGCGCGTCCGGAAGGCTCCGCAACGGGAGAGGCTGCAACAGTGAGAGGCCCGCGTACCGCAAGGAAAAAAAAAAAAGTGTGTGGGGGGGTAGGATTTATTTAGATCTGCAGTTTCTAACCAAGCCCAGCCCTCAGATGCCTTTTCTTTGGCCCACACAGTATTGATACGATAATCTGAATTAGACTCGACACTTAAAAATTAGGGGATTTCACATTTAAAATGTCTGGCTTTTCTTGAAAAATCAGAATGGCAACAGCAGGCCCAGAGTCCTACAGGCAGCAAGCGCCCCCTTCAGGTGAGACACGGAATCTCAGGTGTGCCCTGGTCACCACCACTCCCTATCGCCCGCATCCAGCCCCTTCATGCACGCAACTTACCACCCAGGTCCCTTGAACACTGAACTCTGAGCTCGAAGGCCTTTTAAGTCTCTAGAGGCATCAGTTTTCAATCCAACCTGAGCTGAGCTCACACTTCTTTTTTTGAGAAACGCCAGAAGGAATAGACAGAAGCTCGTTTTCCACATTTCTTCTCCTAGCCACAGCCACTGCTTTCTAAAAGGCCCTCTCTCAGTCTTTGCCAACAAGTGGTCCTTTGTCCTCCTCTCTCTGCCCCAGTATCTCCGTAATCTAAGGTGGGAACACGACGATTTAGAGAACCGTGCTCATTCTGTCTGGGGCTGACTCCGAAGGGGGAGGTAAGGGCAGCGGAGCCCTTCCCTGCCTGGCCCTCAAGACTGTGGACCCAATGATCTGAGGTTCTCCACCGGTTCACTCAAATGGTGTTTCATTCTGGGCTCGGCCCTGGGGGCTCCCAAATCTCACTTCAGCTTTCCCAAGTCCGGTGCTTAGCACAGCTGGCCAAGTGCCATGTGGGTAACAGGACAGACTTACAGTAGGAGCGATGCTTTACCATAGTACAGGTGCCAGAGAATTCATTTTCAGTACCTCTGATTCGTCATAATAGGAATCAAGGAGACACAGTAACGTGCCTCTCAGGGTTTAATTCCTTTGCTCCAGCTGAAGGCTCTTCTGAAGATGGGGGGAAATACACCTGTAACGTTGCTACTGACGTGCACCGAGATGGGCTCAAGGGTCAGGCTTGTCCTTGGGCTCCTGGAGCACTTCCTGGCCCACATCCCTCACTCTAGGGTGGGTCCACATTGAGGAGGATGGATACAGAAGAGAAGGAAGGCACCAGTACTTCCTCGGGGCCTGGGGAACGAGCCAAGGGCTCACGTGTTCTCATAAATTGCACTAAGGAGGCTTGGCACTAGGAGAGGGCGTCAAGGTGGAGCCCTGAGGATCCGCGCAGGAGAGAAGCCAGGGCAAGTTCCACCTACTCCTGGAGTCTCCAGCACGCTGGTGCCTTACAGGCTCCAAGCTTCTTCAACAAGAACCCCACTGAAGCATCTTTTAGTTCCAGTATTTCCCAAGCCAAATTACCAACAGAATCCAGTGTTAATGAAGCCGTCATGACTGTTAGTCTCCTTCATGAGTGTTCTGCCAACACACCTTGGGAGATGCTGCTGTAGAAACAACACTGGTTCAGAGTTCTTGTTCTGGCTTCTCAATTTACTGTGTGACTTTGGGCAAATTATCGTCTCTCTGATCTCCACCTCCTTTATTATGTGATGGAGGTCATAATACCTGACCTGCCTATGTTTCAGGTGAAATGTGATCATATTTGGAAGTTTTTGAAATCAGAAAGTACGCAGCAACCCTGCCGATCTGATTCCCTAGGCCAGAATTAGGGTTCAGGAATCCGTTTTATACACACACAGACCCACACCCTCCCATTTGGGGTCTACCTGTGTCTGATCTATGGTTCCATCCTGGCCCATCAGAACAGGCGGGAGAGACAAAGAGATAAGCAGTTCCAATAAAAAGGGGAGAGGCCTCAGATTTCGCGTCTCAGGGTGGCTGACGTTCTGTGCGGAAACCCGTGCACACGTTACTGCATTGGATCCTTACGAATACCCTGCGAAGGAGGCTGTGTCTCTACCTTACAGACAGGAAAACAAACTCTGAGAGGAGTTAAGTAACTTATGTAAAGCCACACAGCCTGAGAGCAGTCAGCCTGGGTTGCAGCTTTGATGACTCAGAACGGATGCTGGGTCCCGGGCACCTAGAAGGCACGCGGCCAAGGCACCGATCATCAGTCTTACAAGACTTGCTACTGTTTCCTCCGTCCGGACCTCGCCAGTTTCCGTACCTACTAGACACACCACCAAGACAGCGACCATCGAACATTCCTCAAACACGTGCAAAACACGTGACCCAAGAGATCTCTCGTCGTTTTTTTTTTCTGAAACTGGGACAGTTGTGGGGAAAAAAAAGGTGACAGAAGTGCTCTAGCTGACATTTAAGAGACGAAACTACAAGGCAGGAAGTGCTGATGATTCAAACGGACCAACTGCAAAAAGATGTTTGAGAAAATTGGGGGATCTGGACTGGGTACTGATCAATTACGGCTTATTTTGGTGGCTGTGAAAAGGCACTGAGGCCCTGTAGGACAATGCGTTCTCCAGTGCAGGGGAGAAACAACGTCTGGGCTGTCATAGGGGGGGGGGGGGGGGGGGGGGGGGGGGGGACGTGAGGGACTTCCCTGGTGGCCCAGTGGTTAAGACTCTGTGCTTCCAATGCAGGGGACACAGGTTCGATCCCTGGTCGGGGAACTAAGACCCCACATGCACTGGGTGTGGCCAAAAAAAGGGGGGATATGAAAATGTAGCAAAATTTTGGTAATTGTTTTAGGTGAATGATGAGTAAGGGGCACCGAGTAGCCAATTCTCCCCGTTTTTGTGGATACTTGAGATGTTTCATAATTAAATAACAAAAAGCTGATTCAGACACTGGATGTGATATCAGTCTTCTTGCGTCCACTCACCCACCCTCAACCTCCCATCAGCGCCGGCTCCTGCAGACCCCTTAACCGCTAAAGCCCACTCAGTACTCAAAATGCAGCCCACCCTCCTTTGCAGCCGGCCCTGGCTCCCCTGCTACTAGACTGCGTTGTCTACAAGGGAGATGCAATGGCACAACTGGGGTGGGGGAGAAGCACACCCCAGCTTCGCATTTGCAGACACATGCCCCCTTCCTTTCTTCAGCTGTAAAGTGAGCACAAGAGCACCTACCTTGCAGATCACTTGCACTGGGATAATCCGGCAAACTGCTGGACACAGGGTCTGGCTTTTGCTAAATGCCCAATAAATGTTACCTGTCACTCCCATGATTAATCTCTCAATCTGATCACAGCACTTCCCTGCTTAAAACCATAAGGGGTTCCCTGCAAAGCTCTAGGACAAGGTCAAACTCCTGACTTAGGGCACCCGCCTCTTCCAGGTCCAGCTCCACCTCCTTTCGCATCACTGCTTCCCTCCCTCGCCTCTGTTCCTCTGCACCTGCTCTGCCTCAACCTGGAAAGTTCACCTCTTCCTTGTGGCTCCCGGGTCAGCCTCTCTGAAGGGCTGCTCAGGCTCCCAGGCTGGGCCGGTGCCCGCTCTCTGGGCTCCCGTGGCCTGCACATCTTTACCCTAGCACTGATCGCACTGGACTGTCATCGGCTGACTCACCTGTCTCCTTTAGCAACCTATCAGCTCCCTAACCAGCCTGGGGTAGATTTTCTCCCAGGGGTCTACTCTCTACAGTCGATATAGGGTGAGTTTACCTGACACTCCATTGGGCAACTTGGTTTCCAGATTGTATTTCAGAAGAGGATACATTTTGACTTCTGCCTCAGGGCCTTTGCATTCACTAGGCATGAGTCTCCTGGGATCTTCTTAAAATGCATTCTGACTCAGCAGGTCTGGGGCCAAGCCCGAGATTGTGCATTTCTGACAAACATCCAAGTAGTGTCAACGCTGCAGGTCCCGGGACACACTGAGAAATGACTCACTCCCAACCTCAGCCGGGCTCCAGCCAACTCATCCTTGGGTCTCAGCTCAAACATCACTTCAAAAAGGGCTTTCCCGACACCTCACTTCAAATGAGACCACACTTATTCCCTCCTAGAGCCCAGGCCTCACGTGTGCTGTGTGAGGTCTCCCAGACCAGCACGGAAGCCCGAGGCGGTGCTGGAGGAGTGTGCCTCTCGGTTGAAAAAAAAAAAGCCTTCAAGCCCCACACCCACATTTACTCCTGTGAGCTTCTGGCACAAAGTCTCTGAAGGGGGCCTGCTTGTCCTCCTGAGGGAAGAGGGCATCCAGGAGGGTGCAGAGGACTTCCTGCCACACTGGGGATTCTGAGGACTTACCAGACACCCCCGCCCACCCTGGCCAGACTCAACTTGAAAGCAGATCATCTAGAAAGGCCCACCACGGCTGTCCCTTCCCCTGGGGCTGCTTCTTGCCCCACCCAACCCCTGCAGCAAACCCACCAGCCACTGCTCGAAGAGACGCCCCCAGCTCACGATTTCTGTTTCAGCAAAATTAGGAACAGGTGAGCGGGGATGGCACATCTCGGTGAATGAACTCCCAGAATGAAGCTCACATCACACAAATCGCCCAGAACCCTGCAGGCCGGTCCAGCTTCCCGTCCTGTCCTGTCCTGTCCTGTCCCCTCCCTCCAGCCTCCAGAAGTGCTCAGGGCCTTGCCCTCCACCCCTGCCCCCTCCCGACAGACTGCACCACTGCCCACCCACAAACAACCAAGAGCAGAGCCCATCGATGCCCCTACCCGGGTCGGGATGCCACCCCACCCCTGGATGTTCAGGCAGGCCGGGCAGGGAGCCTCCCCTCCAGGCCGGGCCTCTCCATCTCCAGCACGCTGAGGCTCCAGGGCGGGACCATGTTCTCTAGGACGGTGATGGAGGTTCATTTTGAATCCTTTCTTTATTCCATCACAACAGCCTACCCTATCGTCCTATCACCCTAAAGTCTCCACCTGTGCCCTAGCTCATCTCTCCTTGGCCACAGCGGTTCTGAAGAGGCAGGCGGCCTCTCGGAGGCTGAGCCTCGGATCAGGGTCTGGGAGCACCTGGGAAACGCTCCTGCCTGCGGTCCTCGATTTGGGAGGAGAAGGCACGGTGACGCCCAGGCCCGCAGAGATGCTGTTTCTCCCTGGACCGGGGGGCAGATCAGTCGGGCTGGAATGACGTCCTCGGCAGGGTGCTCGGCGACAGTTCTCACTTTGTGCCACAACAGAAAGAAAAAAAACCAAACACCAACGGTCCCATCTTCAGCTAAGCTTTCCTCAGGTGACAATCAAACAAAAAGGAAAAGTCGACGTGATTTGGCAAAGGCTTCTTAAATTTTAAATTAAAAACAGAGAAAAACATTCACACAGAAGAGATTCAACGGTCTGCTTTGAAGAAATATATTAAAGAAGGTGAAAAAGTTAAAAAAAAAATCAAACCCCAAATAATGGTAAAAATAGATGTATCCTCTGTAAAATTCTGGACTAATCTACTGAGTCATTCATATCTATTCAGTATCAGAGCATAAGATGAAATACCAAAGTATAAAAAATTAAAACACAAGACAAACCAAAACACCTTGACAGACTGCCTTTGAGCAAGCCCACTGGGCTCGCAGCTGGCTCAGGCTCCAATGCTGAGTGCTGGAAGCTTCGCTGTCTGGTCCCTGCCGCGCTTGCCCTGAGCAGACCCTCAAGGCCTTCAAAGTTCTTCCCTGGCCCTGCTCAGTTCTGTGGCATGTTCTTCTATAAACTTGCTCAAATGCTCCAGATCTCTGTTTCCGTCCTCAAATTTAATTGGGTTCTTTTTGTCCCCGCTGGGGGAGAAGTAGATGGTGGGGAAGCCCTCGACTTTGTAGCGGTCGTTGGTGACATCGTTGGCCGTGGCGTCCATCTTGGCGATGACCAGATTCTTGTGTCCCTTGTACTTCTTGCCCAGGGCTGTGTACACGGGCTCCAGCTGCTTGCAGTGCCCGCACCAGGGCGCGTAGAACTCGATGAGGACGTCCTTCTTAGGGTCCATCACGATGGAGTCGAAGGTCTTCCCCACCACGACCTTGACCGGCCCCTTGTTGTTCTTGGGCACCGGCTGGGATTTGACAACTGGCTTCAGTTTTCCTGCCGAGGAAAGCAAGCAGAGGAGGAGTGTGAGAGCCGAAAAGTCCCTGGCGGCTCTGACTGGACCAGGCAGTGAGGCTGGCCTGACGTGCAGGACATGGCAAGTCAGACGCTGCCAGGGCCAGCCAGGGCCTCGTCTCCAGAAGCCCACCGCCAGTTCTCTGGTTTCCTCACGTCTTCTACTTTCCCAGTCCCTGCAAAGGCCAGAGAGGGTGCAGGTGGTTCCCCACAACGCCTAGCAGATGGTGGGTCCTGTTCAGTGAGGCTGTCACAAGAGATGCTCCCGATGCAGAGGGGTTACTAGGAGGGTGGGCGCCGCGGGCTGGAAGCCACGGTGGGGAGTAGACTGAGCAGCGACGGACAAGGAGGTCTGCCCGTCAGCCGCCAGCGCTGGGGACCCGGGGCCATGTGCGCAACCAGGTGAGAAAGACGCTCGCCTTGATGCCAAAGCAAGTTTTCCTCGTACATGAAACTTACGTCTAAGTCCAAAAGCCTGTTGTACTTTACATATTTTAAAAATAAGGCTTCTTGGGCTTCCCTGGTGGCGCAGTGGTTGAGAGTCTACCTGCCGATGCAGGGGACACGGGTTCGTGCCCCGTCCGGAAAGATCCCACATGCCGCGGAGCGGCTAGGCCCGTGAGCCATGGCTGCTGAGCCTGCGCGTCCGGAGCCTGTGCTCCGCAACGGGAGGGGCCACAACAGTGAGAGGCCCGCGCAACCGCAAAAAAAAAAAGGCTTCTTGAAATTTCCAAGACGCCTGCCTTTTATTCTATTATGAAAAAAAAAAAAAAAAAAGAGCGAGAGAAAGCAAAAGAACAGGGATTCTCCATCCCCATCTTCCCATCCCTCAGGTCCAGGAGGAAGCCTGGGCCAGGCCCCCGACAACCAGCCGGTGGGGCCGCGGAGGTGGAGGATGGTGGGGGGATGGGATGGGGGGGCTCACCTTTCTTGAAGGCGCTGACAAAGGCGCGGAGGGCGTCGGCATCGAAGTCGTCGGGCTCCATGGCGAACCTGCGGCCGCCCTCGTCCAGGATGGCCGCGTTCACCTCCTCCCCACTCTCACTCAGCCCCAGGTCCTTCACCTCCGTGGCGAAGTCGTCCTCGTCGGCCACGGCAAAGGTGTACTCGGGGAAGTCCTTGGCCACCTCCAGGACCTTGTTCCGCCAGAACTGAGTGGCTGAAAAGGCACCGAGGGCTGTGAGCCAGGCCGCAGCGGCTGAGGCTCCAGATGCCGGGCGCAGACCCCGGACCAGCCTCGGGCCACAGCCCAGGGCCCCTGCCCGCAGGCGGGTCGGGGTTGGGAGCTGGCCTCGCCCGATTGCCCCCGCATCTCTAATCTAAGAGGGCCCAACTCGACTCGAAGCTCCCCTCGTGCTCAAGCAGAGAGGGAAGGGGGTAGGGACACAGCCCGGGAGGAAAAAGCCCCTGAAGCCGTAAGTAACCACACACCCCAGCCGCCAACCCGGGCCTCACCGACGCGGTAGTCGAAGCTGAAGTCCACGCCGTAGTACACGACCACCAGGGGGCGCCGCGAGTAGCGCTTGGCCTCGTTGGAAGACTTGCGGTGGCCGACAAGGGGCAGCGTGTGCCTCAACACGTGCTCCTTGATGGCCGAGCTCTCCGTGGAGTCCTGCAAAAGGGGGCAGGTGAGGTGCAGCTGTCTGTTGCTGTCGATGGGAAAAGCCATTTGCTCCAAGAGACGGGCACAGGGGCCTCACTCAAGTCCAGCCAGTGATGCTGGGGCCCCTCCTCCAGGGAACCCGAAGTGAGCCTCTCGGGCAACTGCAGAGGCCACGTGCCCTTCCCTCTGGGTGGGGGCCTGCGGTCCAGGTCAATCAGGTTCTGCTGGGGGAAGGCCCGGCTCCCAGATGACAGCGGCGCTAACACGGGCTACACTGGGCACAGGGTCCCACCTTCCCCTGGTCTGATCCTCACAGCAGCCTCTCTGGGACACTGCACGGACAAGGAACACGGTGCCGTGATGCGAAGCGCTGCTGGGGCTCCGAGCTCCGCCTGGAGAAAGCCTGCCCCTGACTAGCCGCGACACTGAAGCCGGGGGCAGGGGTGCGGGCAGTGTCTCTCAGGAAGAGCATGGGGCCACACAGCTGCACGTGAGGGTGGCACGGCCACCTCGCTCTACAGGTGAGGAAACCGAGGCCCAACGAGGTGCGGCTGCCTGCCCAGCAGGAAGTGATGGATGACCCCTGCTCTCTCCCCCTAGGGCCCATGTCCCATCTGCAGGGATGGTCAGGAGGTGGCCCCAGGTGGCGCTGAGAAATGGCAGGCCGGGCCAGGTGGGAGGAGGCAGCAGGGACGCGGCAGAGGGCAGCTGGGCTGTGGGGTGTCTTTCATCAGGACGGCCCCTGGACCAACCATCACTCAGGAGGTGAGCTCAAAGCCGAGGGACCCAGGACAAATGTGCTCCCGCGCTGAGTACCTGGCACCCGCGGGCCCGAATCTGAACTCAAGGCCAGAGCCCTCCTCGCTTACGTCTGCAGCCAACAGGCTCCCCTCACGGCAGTGCTGCCTGTGCTGATTTTACACCTGGCTTCATCTTACCTGTCCTGCCCTTGTCTTCCCTTTGTCCTAATTTTTAAATCCATTTTTTAAAAGTCGCATTTTATCTGTTGTGTGCATTTTTTACAAAGCAGCCTGAAATAATTTTTGCAACCAAGACGGTATATAAATAATACCAAAAGAGCAACAACAACAACTGTGGATCTCAACCTTTTCAGGTCAAGGACCCCTTCAAGAATCTATTGAAAGCTGCAGACAGCCCCCCTTTCCCAGGAGCACACACACCATACAGAACTGTACAATCAGGGCCCCTCTGCGGACCCAGAGCCAGTATCTCTGGATGCTAAAAAGAGAAGCTGGAGGGCAGGGGGAGAGATGAGACCACCCCCACATGTCCTGGCTGGGGACGGAGCACACCTGCATTCTCCCCTTAGTCTGCTCCTAACTGGTTGTAGGACCTCCAGCCTGTTGGCTCACTTCTCTGCATCGTTCTATCAAATAAAATATTTGGATTCAAGGCGTAAGGTTTTTTCCAAACCTGAAGATCTGTTCAGTGGAGTGCGGAGCCCCTGTGAAGCACTCGGAACACCGAGCTGGACCCAGGCTCACCCTGGGCTGGGAGCTCCCTCCGCCCCTCTAGAGATGAGTGTGTCACCCCCTTAGGAAGACCGAGAGTGGGGGGACATAGAGGAAAGAAAGGCCAAGTCCACATGCCACGTCCCACAGCTTCACCCAGTGAACAGAGAGGCCCGTCATCGCTTCGTAGGCCTCAGCGCCCAAGCCACCTGGCGGCAAGTGAGGCTTGGCTCAGACCCAGCAGCCAGCACGTCCTGGCCAGGAGCCACACCAGCCACGCAGGCCGCTGCTGGCCTGCCAGGAGCTATAAAGACCCGGGGAACCCTTCTGGCAAAAGCAGGTGGAGCTCTGCCAGGGGCCAAGGCCCCACGACCCTCGAGGTATGTGTGACCCCAACCCCCGACCGCCGTCCCTCCCGCGAACCCTGACCAAGAGACCATGCCGATGGGATGCCCCGGGGCTGGCATCCCTCCCCCACCTGGATGTCCATCACGTGGCTCTTGGGCTCATATTTGGACTGGAATTTCTCAGGCTGCATGATGACCAACTTCCCCGGGGAGACTTTCAAGAACTTGGCTATTTCAGTGTGGAAAGTGTGGTGGAATTTGTAATCCTCTCTCAGGTGGTTAGCTGAAAAATTAACAGAACAACAAATACACGATTTACTAAATTGCTTAAATGATCTAGATTCAACTCACTACCCACCATCAGTCAAAGCAAACGCCCAGAAAATAGTGTTCTTAACCACGAACGCCGTGTGGACTATATCCAGAGCTGAAACACTTGAAAGGAGTCTGGAGTTTACAACCTGGTATAGATGTAATCCCTTAAAATCTATATATCTTGGAATTTATTTTAAAAATAAACAATCTTCACAGAAAAACTCAGAGCTAATTTGTCAGGCGCTACAGTCGTCTGTGGCCTCTGATGCTGAGAAGCACATAACCCTGGACAGACAGCCCAAATCCTGCTGCGTCCGTCACAAGAGCCCTCCATCCCCACAGGGAGTTTTCACACCCAGCACCCTTTGCAGGGCTTTGACTGCTCCTCCCCGAGTTGTTGGGTGGCCTGTCTGTGGGCTGCGGTTCTTTTGCTGTACATACTTTAAATCTCGGGAAACTCCCCAATGCACCCCCACTGACTGAGGATACTCTAGGACAGGGGCTGGCAATCTTTTATGGAAAGGACCAGACAGGAACTATCTTGGCTTTGTGGACCCCACGGTCATGACGACCCAGCTCCGTGCTGATCAGTGTGCAAACCGTCCGGTGTGCTGTGTTCTAAGGGAACTTACAAAAACAGATGAGGACCGGATTTGGCCCGTGGGCCGGCCTGTCAACCCCTGCCCCGGACCCCCCCAGGGGAATCACCTCAGTCCCTCTGCTCTGTCCTCGCTGAGGCATCCACACGCACCCTGAGCGGAGTGTGGTCCCAGCACCGGGTGAGGCGTCGCCCCACCCGAGGGCAGCCTCCGACTGGCTATATATAGGGACAGGTGGCTGAGGGCACAGTACGTGTCTTGCAGGAGGCAGGGGCGACCTGGACAAGCTCACAGCTTCTGGAAGCTGAGACAGACTTCGACTGAAATCGTAATTTTCGACCTGCCGACTGTGTGACTTCAGGCCTGCCGGTGACTCACCTCCCCGAGCCCCAGTCCCTCCTCTGTAGAAACAGGACAGGGCACCTCTCAGACCACTGGAAGAATGAAACAAGGTGGCCCACCCAGAAGGCACCCCCGTTCTAAGCCGCCAGGCGCCCCAGGTATTTGTTATCAGGTGGCCCTGGGTGCAGAGACAGAATCGACAAGAACTTCCTGCCCGCCCTCCACGTTCACAGACCCCTTCCTCCCGCCAGCCTCCCCTCTGCTCCTGCCCCATCAGCTTCCCTGTCGTCCACGCTGCATCTCCAGGACTGTCTCTGGCTCCTTCCCCACAGTCTACACCCCAGGCCCAGTGACTGTCACCCCTGCCCGAGCCTAACCTGACCGGCCACGTGGGGTCACACGTATGTCAGGCTGGAAGTGAGGCAGCTGGACGGGCAGCACTGGGCCCACCCAGAGGTATAGCACCAGAACCCACATTTTTTTTTTTTTTTTTTTTTTTTTGCGGTACGCGGGCCTTTCACTGCTGTGGCCTCTCCCGTTGCAGAGCACAGGCTCCGGACGTGCAGGCTCAGCGGCCATGGCTCATAGCCCCAGTCACTCCGCGGCACGTGGGATCCTCCCGGACCGGGGCACGAACCCGTGTCCCCTGCATCGGCAGGCGGACTCTCAACCACTGCGCCACCAGGGAAGCCCCAGAACCCACATTTTGCCAAGATCCCCAGGGATCTGCATGCACATAAATGTGTAGGTTTGGGGACTCCGTGGCTGCCTGTGGCCCTGGGTGGGCTAGGGGATCCCTCTGCAAGTTTCTAGCACAACTGGGTGACAAGGTTACTGACTGAATCAGTGAAGACCGAGGAAGCACAGAGTTTAGCTCTACTGTATGTTTTACAACGTTAATCTGCATTTGACAAACGCACAACCGTGACTGCGCAGCAGAAATTAGCACTAAGTGGCAAGCAGATCATAATTGCTCCTTCGAAGTAGAAAAGCAAACTGTTTTGGTGTGTGTGACGTGGGGTGAGGGGTGGAGGGCACTCAGGAGCTGATGAGGACCAAGAGGATCCTGACCGACCCTGAAAAGCCATCTTTTGTTCATGGCCTAGGGACCGTCCGGGGAGCGAGGATGCCAGCCCCCACGGGACACCACTGACAGCTGCTGGTGATAAACTTTGCCTCCCGGACCGGCAAGACCAGCATTCAGTGTGCAGTCAGCATCCCCAGGCACTTTGCTAAGCACTTCCTCCAATTTATCTCAACTAATGTAACAACCTTCCAAGTAGGACAGGTCACCGTGTTGGACGTGAGATCTCCGAGCTGATCAAGTCACTGACTGTGGTCACAGTATTCGAACACTGGCAGAGCCAGGACTCGAACCCAGGTCTGATGCAGAAACCCTCACTTTCCGGTCAAGACCCTACCCCTGGCAGAGGGACTGGATCTGGGAAGGGGCCCCTGGAAGGGGCGGGAGGTAGACAATGACCTTGGATGAACTTGACTGTGCCCCTCCCCTCCTCTCAGAGGCCAGGAGGGGGACTGTGCAGCCCTCTCATCTATTTGGTAAGAGATCGTATCACCCACGTGCAATGAAAGCAACAGAGAACCAAGCCCCAAGCCGAGAAAGGAAAGCCTGTTCCCACATATGCAATCTCAATTCTCCCATCAAGCCATCCCCTAAGTCGATGCCCAGGAGTTTTATACAGAAGCAGCAGACTCCCCAGCAACCTCAGAGGGCCCGGGCCTGGGCACTCTGCCATGCCCAGAGGGCCACTCCTTACCAGCGTCCTGGTACCGCTGGTAGGCTGGGTCGCTCTCCGCCTTAAAGACCCCAACGATGATGACATCGTCTCCATCCTTCAGGAACTCCTGGACCTGCTTCAGGGCCAGGATCTGCTTGGAGGGTGGCCCGGACTGCTCGATCATGTAGTCGACGATCCCTGGGAGCAGAGCACACGCCTGAGGGGCCGCTTGGGGCTGTAGGGCGCTGTCCCCACAGCTCTGCCGGCGCCCACACGCACCAGGAGCTTCCCTCCCCACTGAGGCCAGAGGAGGTGGCAGTACCGTATTTTTCCCGTGGGCCGTTGTAATCAAAGGGCTTTCCCTTGCGGAAGATTTTCAGGGTGGGATAGCCGGAGACGTCGAACCTCTTGGCCAGGTCTGTCTCTGCGGTGGCGTCGACCTTCGCCAGGGGGATTGGGGGAGAGCGCTTGCTCAGCTCCTTGGCGGCCTTCTCATACTCGGGGGCCAGTTTCTTGCAGTGTCCACACCTGCGAGAGGAAGCAGTTCTGTCAGGGGCCTGTTCTGGTGTGGATGCCACCTGCCAGGTAAGTGAAGCGCAGAAACCCAGCCTGCGCTCCCGGGCAGGCGACTGGAGAGATCCAGCCAACCTCGGGATGCCCCCGGGTGAGGGCAGGGCCCGGGCCTGCCCCAGGGGCCAGCAGGATGTGGCCTCCTCCTTCATGGGGGTGGGGGGACGCACACAACACACACACACCCGAGACATGGGTGGACAGGGGCATAACCGTGACATGGGGTAAGACGTGGGAAAGGCCAAGACAATTTTCTTGGTGGGACAGCTGGGACAGGTAAGGATACCAGTCAGTGGTGACTTCACACAGGACGTTACGGTGAGCTGGGACACAAGGGATGGGCAGGAAGTGGACGCAAGCCTGCGAAGGGGGCGGTGAGGGGAAGGGACAAAAGGCAGGAAGCTCTAGGGGCCCTGGGGCTCCGGCACAAGAAGGGAACACGTCTTGAGTGCAAAGCAAGAGTCAGGGTCAACTTCCAAGATCCACTCCAGAACAGTCGGGAGCAGACGAAGACAGAGAAAACCAAGGCCCAAACATCTCAGGAGGGAGGCAGCAAGGCCCGGGGGGGAAGCGGGCACTGCCTGGCGCACGGCCGTGTCCTCCAGCTCCGAGGGGCCCCAGATCGTTGGGTGGCCCCCCTATGTGGCCCACGTGGCTTACTCTCCCTGCAGGCTCCACGCTTCAGGCCTATATTTTAGCCTCATCCTACCCCCCAGGAAAGACTCTGTGAAACCGCCTCTCTCGGAACACGCAGCGCCCCACTCTGCCCACTTGTGCACGGCGGGGACTTTGCACCCGCCTGCTCTTCGGCTAGCCCTGCCTCACGTGCGGGGGTCTGTCTCTGCCACCCCCGGCCCGTGCCTGTACCGAACACAGGACGGGCCTGACCAGTATCCGATAACAGGTGATAGACACCATCTTACCACGGGGCATAAAACTCCACCAGAATGATGCCTGAGTCATTCACCACCTCATCGAAGTTATCTTTGGTCAACACGAGTGTGACTTCTGGTGGAGGTGTCCAGTCGGGCTGGGAGATCTCTTTGACCTTGGCCACAATTTCTGGAAGAAACAACACAAGACTGAGCACATGCAGGCGCCCGCTCCAGGGGTGGCAGGTGGTGAGGGGCGAAGAGAGAGAGCGGGGCCACAGAACAGGACCCATGTGATTTCCTGAAATCCAATCACATCTACAGCCAGGGCCACTCCGCACAGTTAAGAGCCAGAGGCCCACTGTTTCCAGCAGCTGTCCGTCATGGGTCCACTGCCACACGCACCCGCTGCGGACTGCTCGAGACAGTCCAAGCCCAACCCGACGAATGAGACTTCCGTTCCTAACACGCCAGGGTTCTAACTGCACTTGAACCCCGAGAGGTCATCTCCCAGTGTTTGACCACACATGCCTATTAATAGTTTTGGGGTCATCCTCTTAACTCGTACAAATACATATGTATTTAGACACGCACATCTAGCACTGGCATGTTACACGCATCATAAAACGTAACCAAACTGGAGAAAAATGAAAAGAGAAGCAGCAGCTCCCACGCCGCTCAGGCTGCAGACTGCGAACGGCCCTTCTGTGGCCTGCTTCCCCGGAGATGGATTCAACGCCAGGCCTGGGACACTGAATATATTCTTGCAAAGCACTTTCCAAGGGGTTCTTAGGAGCAGTGGCTGCAAACTTTTTCTCTCCTTTTTTGCCATAGAATCTACCAAGGAGCCAGGTCTGAGACCCACTGCCGCAAAGCACGAGCTTTCAGACTGGAGCGCGCACAGCAGCACCTGCCGGTGTAGGCAGAGCCGAGGCCCTGGGGCCATCAACGCAGGCGAGCCCCATCATTAACACGCACTGGGAGGGCTGGTGCCTGGGGAGGCCACTTAGGCAAACTCTGCTCTCAAGATTCCCAACTGGGCCACGTCCCTAGCTGGCAGGTGTCAAGCGCAGACCTCCAAATATGCAAGTCTGTCACAGGACAGACTCTCGCACCAGTTCAAAGGGAACCTTGAGATCAAGTCCACGTGGCCTCACACTCCGCTATGAGGAGCCCAAGGCCCAGCAAGGGAGGCCCTTGTGGGGGACACAGGGCTACGTGATGGCAATGAGGACCCCAAACCTATTCAGTGCTATTTCTACTACGCTATACTGGGAATGGAAAATGCAGCACAAAGCAATCTTTTTTCTTAAGTGACTAAGAGATACGCTAAAGGCTACCACAATGTTATTTTCTCATTCATTTAATGAAACTTATTTAGTGTCTGATGTGAGCCAGGCAGGGACCCATCGGGCCTGGTTTTAGAAACACTGTCTGGCTCCGCACGCCAGTGGCTCCAATGTGGGGCTCTGGACCTGCACGTTCGGCAAGCCCTTAGAGCTCGCAAGAAACGCAGGTTATTGGGCCAGACCTGAAACTTAGTGAATCAGAAGCTCTGGGCTGGGGCTCGACAGTCTGTCTAAACGAGCCCCCTCAACCCCCCCCCCCCCCCCCCCCCGTGAGTCGGATACAAGCTAGACATTCAGAAGCACCGCTGCAGCGCACTACCAAGACCCATGACCTGTAACACACCAGCTCCAGACCTTGAGTTTCATGGTCGCCAATGGAAGAAGATACCCCCTCCCATGCAAGGACAAGTTTACATTGATCCAAGTTTCCGCGAACATTCCATCAGGGATCACTCCCCGTCCACTCAGCTCGGCTTCCTTTCTAATATCCAAATTCCCCTCCCATCACCCCCTCCACTTTCCCTTCCAGGGGGAGGGAGCCCTGTCCCCGACTTCCACCAGCAGCTCAGAAGCCGCTCACCTTCCTGGGTCCTGGAGCCCTCGTAGTCGACAGCCTGCCCCTTCTTAAGGATCTTGATGGTGGGATAGCCACTCACGTCAAACCTGCTGGCCAGCGCCGATTCCGAGGTCGCGTCGATCTTGGCGACAGCAATGGGAGGGTCATTCTCCCTCAAGGTAGTGGCGATTTTTTCATATTCTGGAGCAAACTGCTTGCAATGCCCGCACCTGAGAATTAGATTTCGGGAAGAAGAAGCAGGTTAACTGTATCCATGGAGACTTAAATCCAGCAACACGCACACAAACGGGGACACTGGGACCAGAAATGTTTGCAGTTGACAAGAAACACAAAACAGGGGAGGCCAAGGCAGCTGAAAGTCAAACAGATCCAGGTTCGAAACTCAGCTCTGCTGAGGGAACATGCTTTCAACATCTCTACACCCCAGTGTGAGGAGAAAACTCTTCCTGAAAGATGCCGTCTTTTCCACTCCTCTCAGAAGCATACAGCAGGGTTTTCCAGAGGCTACGTGATCGACGATGATGTCAGCATTCTGACGTGAACATGTAAGAGCGCTACTGTTATTTAAAGATGGCCTTTTCTATTTCTCAGTTTTAATTCCCGATACGGTAACTACTGATAAACATGACCCACATAACAAGCTATTTGAGGTCCTCAATTATTAAGTGTTAAGGGGTCCTGAGAGAACAAAATGTTTGAGAACGGCTGGTCTATAAACCAGGAACAATGTAACCTCAGAGGCCTGTCCTAAGGTCTGTTTAGATACTTTTACAAAGCATCTCACACTGTGCTAGACAAACAACGTAAGAATATCTTGACTATTTTGTCTCCGAAGTGAACCAAGGAGGGCAGGAGAAAGGGGAAAAAGAAGACGGGATTATGAGATGGAAAAAACAGCAGAAGAGAGGTGGGGGGAAGGAGCCCAAGAGTCATGACTGGCTGCCCCGTGAGGGTGAAAGATGGGAAAAGAGGGGCTGCTCCCCCAGGGCCCATGCACCTTTCCTATGGGAGGCCCCAGGGGCTGCACTGGGCAGTCACCAGACTCCAGGCAGGAGGAGGGGGTGGAGGGCGGAATCTGTAACGAGGGATGCGCCTGTCACCCACGCAGGTCTCTGTGTCATCACAGCTCGTTAGCCGCCCCCAGCTGTAACTAGCAGAGGACGTGTTCACATTTTTAAGCACTGGATCTGAAACGAGCGGGGCCCGCGGTCTGCGAGGGCTGGCTCGTCAGACGCTCAATGCAAATTGGCAGAATGCTGAGCCCCTGGCGCTCCCGAACCAGGAGTCTGGGTTCCTGCACCCGGACACTCCCACCCTGCGGGGTCCGGATGACTCTGAGGGGTCCAGCCTGGTCCATCTGGCTGAGGGGGGCGGAGCGTGGGTCCTCACCATGGAGCGTAGAACTCCAGCAGCACCGTGTCTTTGTCAGCCACAAAGTTATCAAAGTTCGCGTCATTTAGGACTGAGACACCATTTTCTTCCTTAACTTCCAAGTCATCACCGTCGTCCTTGTCCTCGTCATCTTCCTCCTCCTCGTCTTCCTCCTCAATGGCATCCTCTTTCTTAGAAGAATCTGTGCAGAAAATACCCAGACTGGTTAGGAAAATGGTGACCCTCCTCCTTAAAAATCTTCCTAGAGGGACTTCCCTGGTGGCAAAGTGGTTAAGAATCCGCCTGCCACTGCAAGGGACACGGGTTTGAGCCCTGGTCCGGAAAGATCCCACAGGCCGCGGAGCAACTAAGCCCGTGCGCCCAACTACTGAGCCTGCGCTCTAGAGCCTGCGTGCCGCAACTACTGAAGACCGCGTGCCTAGAGCCCGTGCTCCGCAACAAGAGAAGCCACTGCAATGAGAAGCTTGCGCACCGCAACAAAGAGGAGCCCCCACTCGCCACAACTAGAGGAAAGCCCACGCGCAGCAACGAAGACCCAACGCAGCCAAAAATAAATAAATACGTAACTTTACTTAAAAAGAAAAAAAAAAATCTCCCTAGAACCCAAAACCCTCAAAATGGTCACGAGTCCTGCGTGGTCCCTGGGGGCCTCCCCAACCCCAGGAATTTGCATATCGGGTGGCCACTTAAGATTTCACTTAAAGGGAGGTCATGCCTAAAAGATGGCTGAAAACTGACTACAGGTCTAGAATTTAAAGTCTAAAAACTGCAGCAGGACTCGGAGGGCAGAACCAGCCCCCTCTCCAGACAGAGCACTCCCTCCCTGGCCCTGCTCTGCAGGCCTCCAGCCCAGGTACAGAGAACCCGCCATCCTGCTCCCCAGGCACAGACCTGATGCACCCCTCGGGCCGCCCCGCGCAAGCCTCCTGACCCATATGCACGCTGTGCGCCTCAGGCTCCTCACTTCGTGGGCCCCCCACGTCTGTGCTCAAGGGCCAGGCTAACTTTCACACACGTATTCCTCTTCCTCACCCTCTCTGCTTCCACAGGCAGGAAGGACTGCATCTAATCCCCCCCGACCCCTGCCCAATGAATGACTGACTGCCTGGTCCCCAGATCAGTACAAACAGGAAACAAGTACTGGTCTCAACTTTTCCACCCCGAAGGTTACTCGGGCTGACTTCGTAAGTAAAATATGATGCCCCACACTCCTCCCTTCACATTCCAACCTTTGCTGAAGGACTGTAACACCCGTGGGGCTGTTTTTTATGTGTATGAGGTAAAAATGCCACCCCTTTCAGAAATGGATTAGGATTCCATCCTCCAGAATGAAAAGCTGAGAACCAGCACTTGTTTCCTGTTCGTACCTTTGTAGGACGCCCTGCCTGGAAGCAAAGTACTCTTTCCAGAACGCAAGCATATGAGCACATCTTATTATCAAGGTTCAACTGAATTTGTTGCTGAACTACAGGTACCAGAAATCCTGAACGGCAGTTCTCGTTACCCAGGTTCCCCAGCTGCTACCACGCCAGCAAACAGAACTGCAGCCAGCACGATTTCATCAACTCCAAAGGCAGAATGTTTCAGAGCCAATTATTTATTTTTGGAGATGCTTCCCAGGAGAGAAACCAACACCGACAGCGGGACTGAGGTCAGGGCTCGAAAACCTGCCCTCGGGATCCGGGAACCCCTGGGACTTGACCAATCTTAGCCGCCCCTGAACTGATCCAGTGCTGGCTCTGCAGGTGCTCAGAAAAGCCAGGAACTGGTCTGGGCAGGGTGGCAGCTTTGCTCGGTATCATTAAAATCTACCAATCTGCACACTAATTGTCAAAAGTAAACCAAAAACCCACCCCACCCCGCTGAGCCCCACTTTCCTCCACATTGTCCCTTCAAACACCCTCTGCTTTTTCCTTTCACACCCCCGACCCCCAACTTAAGGCAGAAGTTCCTCCATTGCGCGGGCAGGAGAAACAGCTCTAAAATCCAAAAAGAACACCCACCAATTTGAGAAGTACATACCCAGCAGACTCCCATGTTTCTTGGGGCAGGTTACCAGCCCTGCCTGCAGTCTTCCTCCCGCCCTCCCCGAGCTCCCCAGCCACCTCGCCACTTCCCTGCTCCTCATCAGGGACCCTGCAGGGTGGTCAGGCCTGCAGAAGCCCCAGGCCCCCAGCACTGTCAGCAGGAGGCTTGGGGAGAGCAATGAGAACCAGGCTCCCTGGACGTGGAGGGGGCAGGACCCAGAGGAAGACAACCTGGGCTCAACCCCAACGCCACCTCTCAGGGCTGTGGCCTCAGCTCGTTTCTTTACACTCACGTCATACTGAATCCCCTTCCACTGGTGACTGGCAGCCAACACGATACACCCAGGTCCTCGGGAATCCTAGGACGTAACGCTTGAGAACCTCCGGGTTTACGCCAGCTGGCTAGGGGCTCCCGGTACAGGAACACTGCCTACAACAAACTTGCAGGATAAGTACTAGCTGACCCATGTCGGCCTGCAGAACCTTGTCACAGTGGCTTTCAAAAGGCTAGTCTGACCGCCCCTCACCTGAAAGTCCCACCCAAAATGACCCACATCGGGGCTGCAAACCCGGGGGCTTAATGTGGGGATGTCATGCAGGTTCTCTGCTCCTGTCGCGGACCTAGGAAGCACCACACGCCTTGCCCCAGATCTGGGTGCTCCCACGGCCCGGAAGGCCTGCTGTGGGCAGTTAGGTAGATGCCCCAGGCAGTGCATCTCCACTCTCACTGCCTGGCTGCTCAGCTCAGTCCGAGAATCAAGTTTACTTGCGGGCAGACGGAAAGACTGGAGGAAGGGTGGAAAGAAGGCTCGGGAGAACTTAATCCCCTCTTCAAGCTAGGAAACACAGCTCAGGGAGGAAGAGGGACTCGGCTATCTGCTCAATGCACAGGGATAAGGTGAATTTTACAAAATGGAAAAGCAAAGATGCTTTCCTACCTACACCCAGCCCGAAGTGGTCTGAGAGCACTATTGGTAATGGGGCTCTCACGATTAAATGGGGGTCCATGAGTTATCCTGGGACAGAGCTCCAAACAGTGAATTCATTTCTTGACACTTTTTAAAAAATTGACTTTGAGTTTATATTTTTAAGGATAAACAAAATGGCAGAACATTCCCTACATAATTAAGGATCCTTAATAGCATTAAGGCGTGGCCCCCCCTTTCCATTCCTCCCCAAGTTGCAGACAATCCCCAGGGTTGACTCCTCTGCAACTGGAGAAGGTGCTGGCTCTATATTCCCATGGACTAAAACCCCACACATCCGGACAAGGAAAATATCTCAGTTTAATGGGGAGACCACTCTTCACTGGGCTTCACTTTTAAAGTTGGACATTCTAGGATAGAAATATATCCAAAGCCTTCCAGCACCTTCTGGAAGGGTGCCATCCTCCCCTGCGTGTAGTCAGTGAAGCCTCTTGCATCATCTCCACAGCCTGCTTAGCCCACCCAGTAAGGCCACTCCTGAAATGTAGGCCCCTCCTCTAACCAGGTCACTGCAACCCCTGCCCACTCCCACCAGTACATCTGACAACACTGGATCCTGCCCAGGCTGGACACCAGCCGCTCCTTACAGCATGTCCTCATCTGCCTCCTCAGCTGGCCGGTCTTCCAGTCCCCACCAGGGAGGTGCCCATAAAAGTTGGGTAAATCTTACCATTAGGTCAATACTGAATAGAAAAAGAGAAATTTGTTATCAGATATAACATCATTTAACTGATATGTTTTATGCGCCAGGCACCGTGCTGGGCACTTAAGCACACTCTCTCATCCCCCGAGGGAAACACATTACATGCACTTTACAGAGGAAGAAACAGAGAGCTTTAGTCACCTGCCCAAAGGCACAAGGCTACTGAGTGGAGGGTCCTGACCGCTCAGCTGCTATGCCATGGTGACACATAGGATTTTCTTCCCAGGATGCCCCAAGTTTTACACGGACTCGTTTGATAATTACTTCCCAGAAAGGAAAAGAGAGGGGCAACTGGACAGTTCCCCAGCACTGTACCCAAGTGAATTTCCACTTACTTTAAAATCTAAACCAATCCCAAATGAAAGCAAGCAAGGGACTTCCCTGGTGGTCCAGCGGTTAAGACTCTGCACTCCCAATGCAGGGGGCCCCGGGCTCCATCCCGCATGCCGCAACTAAGAGTCCACATGCCGCAACTACAAGAGCTCACAGGCCACAACGAAGATCCTGCATGCTGCAACTAAGACCCGGTGCAGCCAAATAAATAAGTAATAAAATAACTAAGAACCTGCATGCCCAGCAGTGAGGCAAAAAAAAAAAAAAAAGGTTTTCCTTAGGGAAAACCCCCTAAGGACAGGGACCATCTGGGGTAGAGGCAAGTGTGGCCCTAAAATAAATCCACGGGATGGGTTATCTGTGATAGAAGCTGAACGTGAAGATCCAGGGATGGGAAAGAGTCAAGGTAACTACTAGAAGCCCCACCCTACCCAACTGCAGAGATTCCCGGGCTCACCCCAGAGGCCGCTACTTCCCAGGGTCTCCAGTGCATTAGCGACCTGTGACTAAAATGACAGATTCACTCTTCCTAATAGCCCTTGGTGTCCACCCATGTTTGCCACCCTTCCAGGCCTCTTAAGAATCCCCGCAAAATAGAATCACTGGATCAGAACCAAGACAAAGCTAGTTTGCTCTTTGGCTACGTTCCAAAAACTACCCTCCATCTCCACTGGTCCTCAAACTTTAAGGTACCTCCCAAAGTTTACCTTGCCCATGAATCAATGAAATGTTTAACATGCAGATTCGAGGGCCCACTGCTGCAGTCCGCTTGGGTGTATTTTGGGACTCTGTATTTAAATAAGCACCAGGTGATTTGGATAAAGGTCCTAAGACACTTGTAGGTGACACTACTCTCTAGTTCCTGTTGGCAGGTAGGTGTTCTTCTCACCAAGCGTTGGTTTTTAACCTCCCTTTCTATGTGGGTAAAGACTCTTGAATCATTGACTTGCATAAAAGTTACTAAAGCTGTTTAAAAAGAGTATAAAGTTCACAGTTCCTTTACACACTAACGTTAGAAAAAGGGGTTTATTTATATTGGAACAAACTCAACAGGAAAAAACTCTAGTCACCTAGAGAAAGGCCAGAGAGGAAGAAGTTTAAGACCAGTAATGCGATGCCCTGTTCTCTAGGAATTAGCACTCTTTTCTTGACTAAAACTTTCTAATTTTCCAAGTTCTCTTACACCATTTTTTAGCTAGCCGACTTCAAAGAAAAATGCAGGAGTGATGACTAGTAGCTGCGAACCTTCCTCCCAGAGCGGGCGCTTTATGGGCAGGGGCCACACTCATCCTTAACTCCCACAACCCAGCGCAGTGACCGGCACACACAGTAGGTGCTGAATAAATGCTCGCAAAAGGAATGCTATCTCCGGTTTCCAAAAGATGCAAACCAAGCCATTCCTTTCTCCCTCAAACCAGAACCCTTGAGTTACTTATATCCAAACCTACAAACCACAGTTTTGAGACGAAAAATGCTTGCTGCCCACGGTTGTCCCGAGAGCTCCCACTTGGGGCTTCGTGCCCTCGCCCCTTCTCTAAAATCTGTTTTGAAACCAGAGGCCCCTCTCCCTTCACACTCCCTGGACGTGTTAGCCTCAAATGCTGAACCAGTTCCCAAGCTCCCGTTCCCAGGAGCGGGAAGTCAGCCTGGACTCGAGGAAAACCTGAGCAGAATCACGGCGAAGGAGCCAGCATGCAAAGAAGGCACTTTACATCCTGTCCGCGTTCAAGCCTCAGTGGCAGCCCCGGCCGCTTCGCCGCCCTCCTCTCCCGGATCTCCCAAGCGATGCTGTCCCCCGCTACCGCCCTCAAACTGCAGCACGTCGGCGGTCCGCGCGGCGACCCCGCCCACAGGCCCGGCCCGCCGCCGCTCACCTTCATCCGGGCCCTCTGCGCTCGCCGCTACCAGCAGCTGCGCCAGGGCTAAGAGCAGAACGAGCAGCCAGGCTTCCCGGGGCCTCATCGCGGCGGTGCGGAGCTCGGCCTCCTCGCGCCGACGGCCACTGGGCGATCCCAAACCTCTGGCTCCGGTCTCGCGAAAAGAAACGAGAGGTAAGGAAAGAAACTCCCCCCCCCGGAAGACCTAGCCGGCAATTGACTGGGGGCGGGGAAGCCGCGGACCGGCCAATCCCAGCCCGACCTGGGGCGGGGGCCGCGTGCGTCGAAGTGCGCGTCCGAGCGCCAAAGTGCGCGTCCTAGCTCCCCAGCACAGTCCCCAGCACAGTCCTCAGCGCAGATCCTCCTCCCTGGCCTCCTCCGCAGGCCCCGCGGCTCCGGCGTTTAAAGATCAGAGCGCTACCGTGAGGTGCCCCCTTCTGATTGGCTGCGCCGCGGCCTCCAATCAGCGGCTGCCACTCGGTTTGCCTGGAGCGCACAGGCTGAGAGAGGGAGCGGGGGAGAACAAAAGCGGCGGGCAGGGGCCGGAGGGGCGGGGTCGGGCTACGCCTCGGGAGCAATTGGCCGGTGGGGCGGTAGGCGGGGCCTTGGAAATGCGAGGCGGGCGGGGCTCCAGGCTGCTGATCTGGGCAGGAAGAACACGTGTCCTTAGCAGAACGTTGGTGAGAGGGTACGTGTGCGCAACTCTGGGGGACGGCGGGGTGGGGGTGGGGCTCAAGAGCGAAGCGGCGGAGAGGCCCGAACTAGTCTGTTGGTGGGAAAGAGAGAGAACGGGACTCCGGAGTCGGCTTCATGTTCGTGGTCTTTTTGGTTTATGCCTGCGCGAATGAAAGTTGGCATTTCTTTCCTGGATTAAAACACAAATTGGCCTAGGGACGGGGGTCGCATGCAGTAAAAGTGAATCTAGAACTAGGATTTGGGGAAGCTTCTCTCTGGGGTTTCATCTATGAGCAGGCCATCAGGTGCGTGTCTAAACTTTGCTTCATGTTATCAGTTTCTCCTGATTTTACGCAAAATCTATAGGTTTACACAAGTCTCAATATAGGCTTGAGGTCTTCCCTCTTGACAATTTAGGAGGAAAAAAACTAGATTAAGATAGATAATGATTTTTGTACGTCAAGCCGTGATGTGTTTTAGGGTTTGAGATTTCTTTAACACCTGTGGATTCGTATGCCTGAAGAGTTACGGAAGACAAATAGGTCAAATTAACAAAACTCGAGGGTCCAGAAGTATTTTTCTGTGTATACAGATTGTCAGGAAGAAAGAAAGCTAACTACTCACAGGCTTTAGTAATTAGAAAGTTTTTTATTTGATTTATTAAATTTAATAAATTTCTATTGAACTACTGAATCTGATGGTACTCCCCTCAATTTTGTAGGGCAGGAAGACATTATTCAATTAACTGTAACGACAGGATGAGTATGCACTAAGTGATTTATCAGAATGCTCTGAATGTAGAATATCAAACAGTTGAATATCATTTTAAGAAACTTTTCAGGAGGCTTCCCTGGTGGCGCAGTGGTTGAGAGTCCGCCTGCCGATGTAGGGGACACAGGTTCGTGCCCCGGTCCGGGAAGATCCCACATGCTGCGGAGCGGCTGCGCCCGTGAGCCATGACCGCTGAGCCTGCGCGTCCGGAGCCTGTGCTCCACAATGGGAGAGGCCATAACAGTGAGAGGCCCGCGTACCACAGAAAAAAAAAAAGAAACTCTTCAAAAAGATAGTGTGCCCAGCCAAAATTTTTATCTTTCTTGGTAGTTTCCTCTGAATCCTTATTAAACTGAGGATTGAGAATACCATTTGCCCAGAAGTGGGACAAATACAATCAATTTCACTAAGACCCTTTGTTGATCCAAGGTATGAGAGGAAACCTCTCAAAATGCAGTATACATGTATGTATACAAACACATATATATGAAATCAGTAACATATTACTTGTGAAATTAAAGTAATATTTTCTTTTTAAAAAACATTTAGAGCAATGAACAATGAATGAACAGTTCATTCAACAGCAAAACATTAGTTTATCAAGTTGAAAAGCTCCTCACTTTTTCTTTATCCCCAAATATCACCAGGTTTGGTTATATGGGTACAAGTAGGCTGCAGACCACTGTGTTCAGGGTCAGAATGGAGAGAGAGATTTTTGTGATTATCTCCAAGATCTTTATAACTAGTTGTGAACATAGGAGGCTGCCTTTAAGACACAGAACTGGCCCCTGTCTTGTCCTCAGGCCTGCCATTTAACACTGTTAGGTTATGTTTATAGATCAATTTGAGCATGTGCTTCCCTCTTCTCCCAAATAGCACTCTCTAGAGAAGAGGCCTACGGGGAAATAATCTTCCCCATTATATAGTCTCCAGGTGGATCTGTGACAATATCATTACCAATCTTGGCACTTATGTCAGTTTTCACAAGCCAACAATATATGGTCAGAAAACTGTAAACTGAAACCAGGCAGCTGCACATCTGCATGCCCTGAATGCATGAGGCTTATGATCAATCTTTTGGGGGAATTAAACCCTGTGGGATGAAACCATTTCTTTTATGTGCTGGAGAACTCAGGAATGGTCCTGACTATCTTTCCCATGGTTCTGATATAGTCCCCTTTCAGTAGAAAGGGGAAAGAAAAGCTGAAGTTTTCGGAAATAAAGGGATTCGTTTTCAGAAATCTCTGCCTCTTCAGGCAAACGCTACTGTAGCCAGAGATACAATCTGCATGTACTTTTCTAGCTTACATTTTTAACTTAAAATCACATCATACTCATTTTCTCACGCTCTTACGTTGTCTTCTGAAGGAATTGAGCTCTCCCTTGAAGGGTCCACCTTGACTCATGAAGATGAGAGACTGAAATGAGGTCCCATGCACACACTCAGACCTCCTTTAGCTGCTCAGGCAGCTGCCTGAGAATGCCTACCATATTCGTTAACTCCATCCTGTTCGTAGCTGAGACATGGTACTCAGACTCTATCCTTACCTTTTAGGATGTAATGATATTCAGCTACTGCAACTTTTATTGAATCTTCCAATAGCTTGGAGTATTTACTGCCTTTGATGTGATTCAAAACAGCAAAATGTTCACACTACAAGTGTGGCCAAACATTGAGAGTAAGACTAAGCCAGCATTTTTGCAGGAGATTGTCTGTGATAAGACATTCTTTCCAACTTTGCAAATATAGGTAACCTGCACAGCCATTTTGTTTGTTTGTTAAGCCAGTGGTCTTGGCCACCATTTCTCATTGTTCTATGGTGAACGAATTCTTAAGAAGATGTTTTAAGACTCAAACTGATGTTATTTTAGTAGTATTGTCACCAAATGCTAGGTTCCAGACATTTGGTAGCTGTTACTAAAGAGACCAATGCCCTTGTGGAAATTAAATAGTAAAACTTAAAGACAGAATACCTTTATATTAGAAACAAAAAAATATTTACTGTGTTTACTGTGAAAGGTTAAGAGTAGAGGCTCTGGAGTCAGACCTCACAGCCTTGAGTTTAGACCCTACCAACTTTTTACTCATTCAGTGTTTATTGTGTACCTACTATGTGACTAGTGATTTTCAGTGTGCAATCTTGCATATATTTTTGCAAAGATTTATTTATTATATATTTATTTAATTTATTTTTGGCTGCGTTGGGTCTCAGCTGTGGCACACAGGATCTTCACTGAGGCACACGGGATTTTTCATTGTGGTGCGTGGGCTCTTCATTGTAGTGGGCGGGCTTCTCTCCAGTTGGGGTTTGCAGGTTTTCTCTTCTCTTGTTGAGGCACACGAACTCAGTAGTTGTGGCTTGTGCGGGCTTAGTTGCCCCGTGGCATGTGGGATCTTAGTTCCCCCAACCAGGGGTCAAACGTGTGTCCCCTGAATTGTAAGGTGGATTCTTTACCACTGGACCACCAAGGAAGTCCCTATTTTATGCTATTTTAAGTGAATCTTTAAATTTCACTTGAAATTAGAAATTTCAAATTCCTATTGTTCATTGAAAGTATGTAGAATACAATTGATTTTTGTATATTGACCTTGTCTCCTGCAACCTTACTAAACTCACAGCAGTTTTCGTAGCTTTGTTTAGATTCCATTGGATCTCCTACATAAATCATGTCATCTGCAAATAAAGACAGTCTACTTCCTTTTTGTTACGGATGCCTTTCATTTCTTTTACTTTCCTTATTTCACTGGCCAGAATCTCCAGTACAATGCTGAAGAGAAGTAGTGAGAGAAGATATCCTTGCTTTGTTCTAGATATCAGGGGAAGAATTCAGTCTTTCCCATTATTTGATGTTAGCTATAGGTTTGTAGCAGATGCACTTTTGAGGTTGAGGAGGTTCCCTTCTAATTCATAGTTTTCTGAGAGATTTTTTTTTTAAATCATGAATACATCATATTGTTTTTCTTTTTTAGTTTGTTCATATAGATTAATATATTGATTGGTTTTCAAAAGTTAAACCAACCTTGCATTCCTGAGACAACCTGCACTTGGTCATGATGTATTATCATTTTTATATATTGTTGGATTTGATTTACCAAAATTTTATTAAGAGTTTATATATCTATGTATAAAAATATTGGTCTTTAATTTTCTTGTTATATTTTTATCTGGCTTTGATAAATCAGTAATGCTGGCCTCACAGAATGAGTTGGGAAGTATTCTCTCTTCCTCAGTTTTCTGGAATAGTTTACCAATTCACTAGAGAATTGGTAAAGTTCTCTAGTGAAATTTTCTTTGTGGGAAAGATCTTAACTATAAATTCAATTTCTTTAATAAATACTAAGGCTATTCAGTTTATTTCTTCTCAAGGGAGCTTTGGTAATTAGTGGGTATTTGTCCATTTCACATAAGTTGTCAAATTTATTGTCATAAAGTTGTTAATAATATTCTTTTTTATGTTTTAAATAACTGTAGAATCTGTAGTGAGGTCACTTCTCTTACTGCTGATATTGATAAATTTTTAAAAATAAATTTTATTTATTTATTTATTTAGGCTGCATTGGGTCTTCGTTGCTGCATGCAGGCTTTCTCTAGTTGCTGCGAGTGGGGGCTACTCTTTTTTTTTTTTTTTTTTTTTTTTTGGTATGTGGGCCTCTCACTGTTGTGGCCCCTCCCGTTGCGGAGCACAGGCTCCGGACGCGCAGGCTCAGCGGCCATGGCTCACGGGCCCAGTCGCTCCACGGCATGTGGGATCCTCCCGGACTGGGCACGAACCCACGTCCCCTGCATCGGCAGGCAGACCCTCAACCACTGCGCCACCAGGGAAGCCCTGGGGGCTACTCTTCCTTGCGGTGCATGGGCTTCTCATTGCGTTGGCTTCTCCTGTTGCAGAGCACAGGCTCTAGGCACGCAGGCTTCAGTAGTTGCAGCACACAGGCTCAGTAGATGTGGCTCGCAGGCCCTAGAGCACAGGCTCAGTGGTTGTGGCGCACGGGCTCAGTTGCTCTGCAGCATGTGGATCTTCCCGGATCAGGGCTCGAACACGTGTCCCCTGCATTGGCAAGTGGATTCTTAACCACTGTGCCACCAGGGATGTCCCTTCTGATTACTTTAGGTTTCACTTACTCTTTTTTCCCCTAGTTTCTTAAAATGGAAGCTGAGGTAATTGATTTGTGACCTTTCTTATCTTCTAATGTAGGTATAAACTTCCCCCTAAGTGTGGCTTTATATCTTGAATTAGACAGGTGGAGACGGTGGATATAGGGAAGTCCATGCAAAGAATTGGAACATGAAGGATGGAAAACATAATATAGCTTGAATCTATAGTGAGAGATATTCTATGTAAGCGAGGCCCATGCAAATAACCGAAACATGGAGAATTTGGAGAAAGGCAGGTTATTTAGTAAACCTGAGATATAGTGGGAGGAGGTGCAACAGGGATGAAGCTGGAGGCAGGGGTCCAGAAAATAAAAGCCTTTAGCCTGAGGGCAATAAGAAGTCAGTGAAAAATCTTAAGTGGGGGAGTGGCATGGAATTATTTGCATTTTATAAAGATCACTCTGGTGGGCATGTGGCAGTGGAAGTTGACTGGAGTCAGGAACACTGGATAGGAGATGGTCTATCCATGAGGAGATGGTCTCGTGCTAATCCAGGTGAGAGGTGGTGGTGGTAGCGGGGATGAAGCAACGTAGGAATATTAAAGTAATAATAAGGAACTGGAATCAGTGTAAAAATTGGTGATTGACCAAGACATATGGGGAAGAGGAATGAAGGGTCAGCAGGGCAGCTAGTAGTGCCTTTCAATGAGATGGGGAACAGATAAGGAGGAACATGTTACTGTCAGGCAGGGACGAGAGGAGGAGTGAAGCCGGGAATGATTTCAGTTTGGTTTGAAATCAGTTGAGTTTATGATGCCTATGAAGCATCCAAGAAGAGAGCCACAGTAGGCAGGTGTAAACGTGGGTTTTGAGCTTAGGAGAAATGCCAGTATGTGATGGGTAAGTGAGGTGTGAGTGGATGAAATCACCCATGGAGAGGATGTTGAGTGAGAAGAAAGTAGAGGATGAAAGTTTGGAAAGCAACATTTTAGGGATTGTCAGAGGATACAAGAGAAGTAAGAGTGATCACCTTGCTGCAATGAGAAGAATTTCATGGAAGGGAGAACAAGAAGACAAGGAACAACAACAATATATATTAGATTTATCAACAGAGAATAACATGCGCTTTCCATGAGGTACTTAAAAAGGTTTTTTTAATTGTCAAAAAGAGTTTAGGGCTTCCCTGGTGGCGCAGTGGTTGAGAGTCCGCCTGCCGATGCAGGGGACACGGGTTCGTGCCCCGGTCCGGGAAGATCCCACATGCCGCGGAGCGGCTGGGCCCGTGAGCCATGGCCGCTGAGCCTGTGCGTCCGGAGCCTGTGCTCCGCAACGGGAGAGGCCACAACAGTGAGAGGCCCACGTACCACAAAAACAAAACAAAACAAAACAAAACAAAAAAAAGAAGGGCCTCATCTTACAGGCTGGAATCACAGAATTCTACATGCTGCCACTATGACAAGAAGACTTAAGAAAAGCAATTCATGTAATCTCAATGCACACACTCAAATGTCAGTGCTCCAACTCTTTCTTACCCTAAAACAGCCACACTTTGATGCTCTTCAAATCCAAGCCTCCCAGCACGGGGGTAACTGCCCTTTCTGTCTTCTCCCTTTCCCCTCTGTCCTGGAAGAGTGAGCAGCTCTTGTCCCATTTCAATCTGGGATATTGAGCCTGGTTTGGGAATAGTGTGTTTTCTCACCTCGAAAGGTCACAGTGAGGTGGATTGGTTGCCTTCAGCTTTATGTCTGAAAGCACGTCCAGGGGTGCCAAAGTTCCCATATTTCACTAAAGGCACAAGACACTGGGAGAGAGAAAATCAAAACAAAACCCAAAAAACCTGAGGACCCTTCAATGCCAGGAAGGGGAAATAAAACCATCCACACTCCAGCAGTGTAAGCTTTATTTGGAACTGGGGTACCCATCTTACCACACTTCTCACATGACTAAAAAGCCCAGTGAGGTGTCTGTTTTCTGATAGTAGTAGAAACAGTACTCCAGGAGAAACGACGTCAGGAATATTGCAGGGAAGAGTTCTCATCGGCATCTAACCCAAACGATAGGGCTGGGCTGCTCAGAACCAAAATGCTGTTCCAACTGCTCTCTAAGGGCCTGGACAACATGGTCCAAGAAAACAGTGGAGCAGGTGACTGGTTGTAGTTTAGGAAGCAGATGCCCGAAGACAGTGGGGAACCTGGCACATGGTCCGGGAGGGGGGCGGCTGGAGGGCTAGAGCTGTCCCACGTGTTAGTGTTCTTTTTTCTATTCTGTTATAAATTCATGGATTTAATCCAGTATAAATTAAGAGTATTTGTTTTCTTTTTTTAAAGGAATGATAGAGGGAAGTGGTAAATGTTACCACTTGTTACCAAATGTTTTTCTGCTTACAAAAAGTAATGCCCTTATAAAATCTTCTCAGCTGCAGTAAACCTTTTATTTCTTCAAAATGCTGCTTCTGCCAACAGAATTTGAGTTTCTCTTCTTCACAGGCAGGAGCTCCTTCACGGTCCAATTGTAGTTCCGTCTGCCCTAGAGTAGGCACAAAAGTCAGTGCAACTAGTGCCTAGTGTTCTGGCCAGTTCCTGCATCTCCATTTCAGGATGACCTTTTTATTTGTTAACAATTCTATATATTTACCGGTGATGTTCCCATCAAACATTTGGAGTTTCTCTCCCTTTTCAGCTTCTAATACAGCAGGAGATTTAGAAAATTTTTGTACCAAATCTTTCACAGTAAAGATTCTGTACAGCTGCTCGATAGCTGTGTCAAACAGTCCCGTCATGTGCAGTGCCATAGTGGGAATCCTTACACCCAGTGCCACTGGAGAGGAGGCCTGAATCTGCAATGTATTCTCACTCAGTTTCCTTTTAACAGTCAATTCCTGGGTTGCCATAGCTTTGGTTTGTAAAATCATTCCCATTGTGAATTCCGACTTAAGTGCCTTCAGGTAGTCTCCAAGGGCTTCCCTGACCTTGGCGGTGTCTGCAGTTTTCATAAGATCTTTCAAGTATATCCCCATCTCCTTTCTTTTTACTCACGTTCACTTCAGTGTCATCTACTTCATTTTCTTAAGACAGGTTGGGTATTTCAATCAACCCCTTGTGCTTCGCACCAGCTTCTTTAATTACACCTTTCCAGCCCAATGTGATGTTCCACTCATAGAGGAAAATCAGCTTTCCTTTGCCGCGGCTGCAGGAAGCCTCACCTTCCACCTGCCTCAGCTCACTGATCTCGCAACCGGCAGCCTCATTCTCCACAGCGGTGCCCGCCAGGAGCTCACAGAGCTTCCCCTTGGACCAGCTGGTGGTATCCCGCTCTGTCAAGCCCTGGCTCACTGCCACGTCCCTGAACCTGCTTCTCCTCTTGTTCCCCTCCTGGCTTCCCTCTGTAGGACTGTGGGCAACATCTCCTATCATCCAAGGGCTGGATGTTCTCAACATGTGTTAGTCTTAATTACCTCCTTCCAATGACTGGAATCTGCCTTCTATCATAAACCACACATGAAGCCCTTTCATCGAAAACATGCATTGCTTTCCTCCTTGGTTCTCATTAGACTGTCTAACCTGCACTTTAATCAACTTCAAGTTTACCTCTTGGGCAGGTGCAACCTGCTTCTCATTGGTCAAGACTGAGTTGAGGTGCCGTTTCTCTGGGATAACTTCCCTGACCCCTTGAATGTGGGTTAAGTGCCCTTCCTGGGTGCTGTCCTCACGCGTCTGCTTTCCCTCTCGCCTGGCGCTTATTCCACTTTCCTATATCTGCCCATTATTCGTCTTTCTCTCCATTTGACTGTGAGCTTCTCGAGGGCAGGGACAATACCCGGCCACATCGACGTTTGCTGAATGACTGGGACTGCCCTTCCTCCTGGTGCTGCCCTTGGGTTGGGTGTGCTTTCCAAACCCCAGCCCATGGCCATCTGCAATTGGCTGTTGATGTTTATGATCTTAGTAAATTACTCCTAATTTTATAGCATTAGAATCACTTTTATTTAAATGACTTTCAGATCTGTACTAGATTCAGTTTGGGGGTTGATTTCAGTCCTATATCCGCTCACATATTAAATTTATCACCTCTGTTGATCTTTTTCACTTCTACACTGATTCATTTTGTCAACTAAACCATTTCCATTAATAGTGTCACCACCTTTTGCTTCCCTTCTCCTCTTTTCCTTCCTCTTTCTCCTCCCTTCCTTTCCTGAACAATTCAGTTCCAAAATCATTAAGTAGAGCTGAGTAAGGTAAGCATCTACAGCAGGTGGGGATGGGAGGGGGTGGGGTGGCCCAGAGCAGGATGTCAGAGCCCCACTGGGGCTCTGCTCGGGGGAAGGGGTGGCAGTGGCCCCATGAGGTGGCTTACTCACAGGAGGACTGATCAGATAAATAAATATATTACAGATAATGGGAGCAAAGCTCACTCTTGGAGATGAGAATTACCGATATGGGAAGGGACAAAACTAGAACGGACACTGGTGTGGTAGTGGTATTGGTGTGGAATCATTCATAAAAATAGATGTGGAAATAAGTGTAAATGTAAACATGTGTACGTGTTATATGTATGTATGTCCTAGCTCTGTCCACTGAGAGGGTCTGGGAGTAGCAATCCTCAAATAGCAATGGGCACAACTAGTGCCGGATCTTGGCTTCTAACCCACTCTCCGTTACAAGGAACCAGGGGTCCTGGGAGAAATGATCAACTGCAGCGCTGGAACAGGGTAAATAGAAGACACACCTGGAACAACTTGTGACAGAGATAGCAAGGAAGTTGCTCAAGAATGATGAGAACAAGTCAAAAGGACACAGAAGCCTGTGTAAGGGGGCTTCTGCTGGCCAAATTTAGGACAATGAGAGCCTCAAAATAAATACTGATAGAATTATAACCCACTGGACAAAATAGGAATAAAAATAGGAAACTATTATGAGTCCATACAGATATAAAATATGTGGCTAAACGAATGGAAAATTTGATGAGAAATGGGATATTTACATGACTTCAAAGTACCTTCCCACAAAATCATGAACTACTTGTTAATTACAGAGGGGGGAAAGCAACTTCATGGTGAAGTCTGGCAGACACTACCTTAAGTGATCACCATGAACATCCTCAGTAATGGAACGAATTGAAATCATGCGCCACCCGATAAGATGCAATGAGATAAAACACAGCATCACATCTTGGCTAACCCTCTGAAGGCAAATAAACTGAGCCTACTCATGAAGACACATCAGGTACAGCCGGATTGAGGGACATTCTACAAAATAACTGCCCTGTAACCTTGAAAAGTATCAAGGTCTTGACAGCCTAAGACTGTCTCTTTTCTTTTTAGAAACTTATTGAGGGCTGAAAACAAGCAAGCGGCAACATCTGAATTTTTTTCTCCCTACCAAGTCCCTAATGCTTCATATTAGTATGTACACGGTCTGAGTCCCAAGACAGAAGAGGTGACAGTTACTACCTAACAAAGACTGTCACCTGCTCAGCCCGGACAGTCATCACTCCTCCCATTCTTTTTCTGTGCAGCCAATTTCATGCCTTAGGATCTGTTACTCACAAACCCTCATTCTGTTAACTATTTCTGTGTCTCTTAGGACTCTGTTTTGTAAGAGGAAATGCAATTCCAAAACATTTTAAACAGTAAGAAAATGTTACTGGTTCACATACGTGAAGAGTCGGGTAGGATAAGTTCAGGGACCACTTAATGCGGGGTTCAAACAATGTTACCAGGACAAGGTTTCGCTTCCATGTGCTGGTTCAGCATTTCATAGGGCTGCATCCTTCCTCATTCATATCCATCAGGAAGGAGGGTGTTTTTTTCCCCTGTGTAAGTCATTCTCATAGAATAAGGAAGTTATGACATAATTTTCAAATGGCAAAAGTACAGGTAGTTTTCTTCTCTCATAGGTGGCATTTTCTACTACCTTTCAACATCAGCACTGTCAGCATGAAAACTCTAAGGGCATGATTTTCTATCCAGTTACGCTTTCACCACTATGTGGACGACTCACTGAATCACTGCTGAATCTCCAACTGCAAAAGTGACTTAAATATAAGTATCTGTGACTTTAAAAGACGCTGGATGGGTACAAGTTTGCTGTCTCGTTAAAGGCTGACCAAGTAGCAAACAGAAAGTATGGATGACCTGCTGAGACTTGCTTAGCCTTTGATTTCATGAATTACTCTCAAATTTTCAACAAAAACGTCTCATGCCTAGAGAGAGCAGCCTCATGCATACGCCTCATCCCATGCATGTAAAGCATGCACCACGAGCATTCGTTCTGACGCTTATCCGGATTCTCCTACTCCTGGGCTCAGAAACAGATGACCACGTCATCAAAGGGCACTGCCATCTGGACCCCCAAACGCATTTCCCTCTCTCTCAGGATGGCTTCACACGTCTCATCAGTAATGTTTAAAAGCCTTCTCTACCTTTGTTCGTATCACGCGAGGAGTTACGACACGGATCTTGAAAAGCCAGACTTTTCAATATGTAAAATGGGCAAGGTTTGGATGATACAATTCCAAGAAGAGCTTGTGATGGTTTTGCTGGTCCTCTTTCCAAAACAACAGTTGCTGCAAACAAAGCGAATTTATACCCTGATAAAGGTGGAATACTGAATGTACAGGCCCTTGCTTTACAGGAACAGTGGGGGGATGGGGGGAACTCATAAAGAAGTCAGTCATTGGAACTGCCACAGACACTCATTTCTAACTGGAGAAACTTGACCTGAAACAAAGAGTTTGATTCAATTAAAAGGACATTTGAGGGAATTCCCTGGCAGCCCAGTGGTTAGGACTCAGCTCTCTCACTGCCAGGGGCCCAGGTTCTATCCATGGGTGGGGAATTAAGATCCTACAAGCCACGTGACGCAGTCAAAAGTAAAAATAAAATAAAAAGCCATTTGAGCACATAGCATAAGACACAGTCATGTAACTACCTACCATAGGACACGGTCATTTAAATGTGTTAAAATACCGTGTGATAAAGTATGCATAGAACTGTCTTCAGCATTTCCTGTGAGATATCTTTAAACCCATTCATGTGTTTTTAAGAAATACAGAAAGTTGCATTTACAGAGACTTCTACAATTGGTAGTTCGACTCCACTGAAATGAAATTTAAACTGAAAACTATTTGCCCCAAGATCATGTTACAAATGTCAGAAAGAAATGATAAATCATCAGTGATCTTTTTCAAGACCATTTGCACCAGAAAAACAAACCACTTTCTGTAGAAGATGACAAAGGGGAATAAGGAAAATGCCCTATAGCTTCCTGATAACTTGGAAAATGTAAAACAGAAGCTTGATTAAGCAGCCACAACCCAAGAGAAACAATACTGTATTAATATTTTTTGAAGAAGTTCCAATAAATATGTTGAAAGAAAGGAGGGAGAGCATAGAACTGGAACTCAAGAAACCTAGGCTGTATTCTCAGTCACTAGCTATATGACCTGGAGCAAGTCACTTCAACCTCTCTGTAACTCACTTTACTCATCTATAAAGTGAGGGAGTTGGATTATGATCCCTAAAGATTTTATTCTGAATACCATTTTGTGTGTGTGTGTTAGGGAAAAGGCAGTAAGAAATTAATTGTCATATTTCTTGGGAAACATTGTTTCAATTTAAGCTAAGTATCAGGAAACTGAGTTACTGTCACCCCTGACAATCTCTGAAAGACTTGAAACTAAAATAAGAGTTGCAACCGTCATCATCATTTTCTAAAGAACTACACGTTGAAGTGACAGTCCCTATCATTGCAATTTAGTATTATACTCTATGTTCCCCTATGGGACTCTTTTCCTTTTCTCAGCCGTAATTCCCTGTTCTTTCTTCCACTCTGTACCTTACTAACAGTACTCCCAGCACACAAGCTGAGCTTCAGAGAAACAGCAACACTCAGAAAGCCCTGGGCTGACTGTAAAATCAGTGGCTATGTGTACATCTCTTTCATTCGTTAATTCATTGATTCAACAAGTGTTTGTAGAGCGCCCACTGTGGAAACACACTGCATGGGTAACAAAGATTAAAAAAAAAAAAAATCAGTCCCTGCTTCGAGGAACTTAGTAACCACGGCTGAAAGCACGGATTTCCCTGCACGGCCCCCTCTGGACTCCAACGCGCGAGCTCGGGTTAGACTGCTGGGCTAGGGCTGCAGATTTCACAGTCAGTCCGAGGATCCCGGACCGCGCCTCCTCCAGGCCCGGCTCCCGCCCGAGCAGGCTTTTCTTCCTGCCACCGCGGACCGCCCCTTTTGCCGGGCCGAGAGGTCACCGCTGACACTTGCAGAGTCTGCGTAGCCCGAGACCCGGGGCGCGGCCGCTGAGCCCGCCCCCGGGATGGTCCCCGGCCGGATTCCAGGCCTCGGTTGGGCGCGGGGTACCCTTTTCAAATGCCGCGCTGGTGCCGCGGCGGACGACCAAACGATCTTACCGACCGCTCGGGGGTGGGGGCCTGCGCCGGTCAGCCCCGCTCCGCTGGGGCCGTTGCCATGGGGACACGCAAGGCATCCTGGGAACGCTGCCTTTCTGGCGCGGGGACTGGGCTCCTACCGCGCCGCCTGCAGGCAGGAGGAGCCAAGAGTCTCCAGAGGCAGGTCATAGCGCTGCGCGTCCGGTCCATATCTCCCAGGCTCTGGGAGGACTGCAATTTAAACTCTGCTCCCCCCCACCCCTTGGTTTTTTTTAATGGCTACGTCACATCTTAGGTGTGGCACACGGGATCTTTGTTGGGGCATGTGGCCTCTCGTTGAGGCATGTGGGCTCTTCGTTATGGTGCGCGGTCTCCTCTCTAGTTGTGGCCTGTGGGTTTTCTCTTCTCTAGTTGTGGCACGCTGGCTCCAGGACGTGTGGGCTCTGTAGTTGTGGCACGCGGGCTCTCTAGTTGAGGCACGCGAGCTCAGTAGTTATGGTGCGGAGGATTCGTTGCCCCGTGGCATGTGGGATCCCAGTTCCCCGACCAGGGATCGAACCCGAGTCCCCTGCATTGGAAGGCGGATTCCTTACCACTGGACCACTAGGAAGTCCCGCCCCTTCCTCTTTTGGGGGTTACACAAGGTTGGACCTAAAATTGATGGGCTTATAAATCAGGGAATTGGATCACGTGTAAGGTTGCCTTTTTCTGCCTGAATTTTTGGTACACCAAACTTCTCGACAGTGAAAAAACTTAATAGTCAGTCTCATAAAGATGTGGAAATTGTTATTTGAGCCAAACTGAGGATTATTACAGGGAAGACAGTCTTGCAGAAAGTTCTGAAGGCTGTTCCACCTATCAGAAGGCAAAGCAGAGTTATACAGATTTTTGAGACAAAGGGTTATATATCAAAGTACCGTATTGACAGTTTACATAGTCCAACGAGGCAAGTAGTGGGTTATTGTGACCTCTTACAGGATTGAGAAAGGAACATTAACTCCTAAGGAGTTAACTTGCTGGTGCCAGGAGGAAATTGGGTGAGGTTTTTTTGGCGAGTAGGCATTCCTATGTCTTCTAAGGGGATATAGTTAATGTCTACGTAATGCAGATGCACAGTGCACACTAAAAGGGAGACGGTAGTGGTTCAAAGGGACAGAGTCCCTCTCCTCCTCTTTTCCTATCCTCCAGTTACTGTGGGAAAAATGTCCCTCCCTCATCAAAAGCCAATTCCTCCACTTCCTCTATTCCTCTCGACGTCAATTTCCTCCTCTTTCAGAATCCTCCTCCATTAGCATGCAAACATGCTCCATTATCAATAACTTTTCCCGCTATTGCCAAATTCTCTTTTCCCCTTCATGACCAAACTTCTTTCAAACTTGAGTTTTCTGTGTAGCCTGTCTCCAATTCCTTATTCACACTCCTGCACCAATCAACCAAGTTTTGCCTTTCTGCCCCAACGGCTCCCAATGAAACTGTTCTTGATTAGGTTAACATTTATCTCAATGTTGCCAATTCTACTGGCCACTTCCCTGTTCTCATTGTACTCCTTAGCAGCAGACCTGCTTCTTGGAATACTCTCCTTGCTTGGCTAGTGAGACACCATGTTCTCATGGGATCCCTTTCACCTCACTGTTCTCTCCTTTGTGGTCTCTTTTGCTTCTTCAAATCTGTTGACCCTCAAATTATTGGGGGTTTTGACCAGGAAAATGACATGACCTGACTTTTATTTTTAAAGGATCACTCTGGCTGCTCTCTGGAGAACAGACTGTGGGCAGGCAATGGTGGAAACAGGAAGATCAGTGAGGAGGCTATTGAAATAATCAGGCACCAGGTGATGGCAGCTTGAGCCAGGTTGTCTTAGAGGAGGTGGTAAGAAGACTTAAGAGTCTAGATTTATTTTGAAGATGGAACTCTCAGGACATGTTGATGGATTAGGTGAGATTTTTGAGAGAGAGAGAAGTCAAAGAAAGTATCAAGATTTTTTACCTAAGAAACTAGAAGGTGGAGTTTCCATTTGCTGAGATGGAAAGGACTACAGAAGGAACAGGATAAGGGAGGAAGATTATAAGTTTGGTTTTGGAAATGTTGAATTTGAGAAGTCTATTAGACATCCAAGTGGATGTGGTGAGAAGCTATCCTTTTATTCCCTTGATACACCACACAGGCATAATAGAAACTGTTGCCTCTCCATCAACAACTTATTTTAAGTGTTTGGTGAGTACATCCTTTTCTGTACTTTTTACCAGGTGACTCTCATCAGGATATAATCACACTGGTTTCGGGGGGGGGGGTGTTATTCTCATAGAGTGGGGTCACAGATAAAAAGCCCTCTAGTTTCCATGAGAGTGATTGGTTTGTTCCTAACTTATTTTAAAACTTCTGGTGATAAACTCCCCTTTGTCAATTACAACTAAAAGTTTCTGGATTTTTAGTTAATAACTCCAAGCTTCACATTTTAGGGTGATGGAAACCTCCCCCCAGAAGCTATCTTGGTCAAGAGTGAAGTAGTGAATTACGTTCAGTCAGAAAGAAGATTCTATTTTATTCCTAAATAATCTCTTTGTCCCTAAAATCACAAAGGGTTTCCATTCATTCCGATGGCTTTTCTTCCCTATTTAAAAAAAGAACCCTTTCATTAATCTTTTGGTCTTTTCCAAGATGCTGCTAATAATCTCCCTTTGCCTATGTAATTTTTTACACTGAATACTTGTGGTTTTCTCTGTTCTCTTTCTCTGTAATCTTCCTTCCCTGGTTTAGGTAACTGTGCTGGTTTTGTTTGTTTAAGCAGTTAGTATTTCTTATCCACAGAACATGCATTTCCTGGATTTCCAATTAAGTGTGATGGAAGGATCCCTGCCCTGGACTCAGAAGACCCACACGGTCTCAGCCCTGCCACTAACTAGGTATGAGATTGTGGATGAGACACTTACTGTGGCTTTGGTTTCCTTCTCTGTAATATTAGAGACTGGAATTTTGAAACTCTAAAATTCTAAAAAGAATTAAAAGGAGTGTCCAGCCCTCCTTTAGGACTGAGTTTTGTATTTTATTTTTATATTACTACTTTTTAAAATTTCAGAGTTTCCTTGTAATCACATACATTTTTATATAGATGCATAATCACACATGAGGGGCTTTTTGGTGTACTTTCCCCCCTTTATTTGCTTCTTTCTCCCACTCTCTTCCCCTCCTACCTTTATGTCATATATGTATATATGATTAAGATAATATGTATAGATATGCATTTCTTTCCTATAGAAAAATGGGCAGAGGCTAGTATTTGCACAATTCATTTTCTCCCATTTACTCTTACTTTCTATCTGTTGAAACTTGGTTCTGTTTTCTCTGAGATTTCTTTAATACTACTATGAGATTTTGTTTTGTTTTATTTTGGGTTTTTTTTTTGGGCTGTGCTGCGCAGCTTGCGGGATCTTAATTCCCTGACCAGGGGTTGAACCCCGGGGCCCTGGCAGTGAAAGTGCCGAGTCCTAGCCACAGGACTGCCAGGGAATTCCTGAGATGTTTTTATTTTAGCAGTCACTTTTTTTTAAACTTCCTAGAATTTGTTTTTCAGATGCTTCCTTTTTCATAACATTATGTTCTTGTTTTATAATAAGTGTTGTATTTTTCTGAATATTTTTATTAGAGATTTTAAAATATAGCTTTTATTTCCTGAATTAGCTATGGTTTGTCTGACGTACTTTTTTTCTTGCTTGTCTTGGTCTTTCTCTTTCATGTAAAAGTTTTTTCCAAATGTTTGATAATCTTGCCTGTCCATATTTGAGAATGCAACAGTAGACAAGTCAATTAGGATCTTTGTGTCCATGGGTGGGTCTTGTATGAGTTTACTCCAAGGTGACTGATTGCTTAGGAGTCATGCTAGAATGAGGAGGGCTTTTATCTCAGACAACATCCATATTGTTCTAGTTATCCCCAGATGCTTTGTTCCTTTCCTTTTTTCCCTTACAAGGTAAATACCTAGCTGCCAGACACACTTCCTGCTTCTGGTGTTGGTAGTGGTAGGGATGGAGTGGGGCTGGACTATTCACTGTAATAGACTTTCAGTTAATGCCCTGGTTTCCAGACTCCATCCTGCCTGGCTCCCCAGGCTGAGCTTCTTCTGAGCAAATCAATAGTCCCCTCAGCTCAGTCCTGTGATCCTCTTCATTAGATACCATTCTTTAATAACTTTCTGAAATCTATTGAAATTTCTCATCTGGTGATGGTCTCCTCGGAATTCTGTTCTTTATTGTGGATTTACAGCCTTTGAAGAAAAATCCCTTTACTATAATTTCAATGGGATACTGAGAGGCAGAAGACAAACATAAGCGTGTGCTTAATTCCTATCTTGAATCAAGACAGTAACTGGACTTTTGTGAATAGGGTCATTTTTCTTACTTGTAGTAGTTACCTAGCTGATTCTCTTGGATGTTCCAGGTACACAGTAATATGATGTATTCTATAATGTTAAATAATGGCTCAGCAGAGACCTTGTCTTCTTGACTTAAATGGATTTTTTTTTAAACCATTCTGTCCCTTTAATATGATCTTCACTGTTGCGCCAATCAGAGTTCTTATTCCTTTGTAGGTGACAGGATACTTTTTTTTTTTCCTTCTTATTTTTGGAAGTTCAGGGATTTCACCAGGATATCTCAGCAGTGATATTTTTTTTTTAGGAATTTTGGGCAGGAAAGGAAGAGACGTTTTAGGAACCTGTGCTTACAATACCTTCCTTCCCAGAAATCCCTCTACTTGTTAAACACCACTCTGGTATCTTTTTCATTTGTAGCGTGGGCAGCCTAGGGTACTGGGGTTTAGTTGGGTTGTGCCCTTTTTCTCAACTTCCTCCAAAACCCTTCCAGTTTCTAACAAAATTCAAACACTCTGGATCTTTTACTATCTCTGAGATCCTCCAATTATAACAGGAAATATGTGAGAACACCGAACTAGAGGCCCTAGCCTTCAGTCTCCCTCAAAGCCTCTACATGATTCATTGCCACATCCTCCTCCTCCCCTCCCCCAGCACAGGCCCCCTTCTCCTCCCCCTCCCCCACTATGGACCCTGCTCCTCCTCGCCCTCCTGCTCCCTCACCATAGGCCCTAGTCTGCAGCAGGGGCCACGGCTCCTTCTTTCCTCAGGCACTGTGAGGTCAACTGCCTCGTGAACACAGCAGACATAGCCATGTGTGTCTAATGATTATAAACCTGCCTAAATCATATCACCTCTTAATATCATCAGTCACCTCTGTTAGTGTCCTATCACATGAGAGAAAGGGTGCTCTAAAACCAATTAAAGATTTATTCTGACTTAAAGTTCTGTTTTGTCACCTAAAACTGAGGGCGTTCATCCCCTGATATTCTGTCTTAGACTAAGGACTACCTGGCTGGAGCCAGGACTATTCTTCAGTAATATTTTCCAGAATGAGTCCTGTAGAACTCTACTGATGTCCACAAGATCATAGTGGGGGTTTTTTTTTGGGAAAAAAAAAGACAGAAAGGAATCCCAAGGTCAAATATATTCAGAATATGCTATACATTATGTCTTCCTCTTGAGAGTCATAGACTCTGTGTGTGTGTAGGGGGGAACTGTTTAACTTATTTACTTGGAGCTAGTGTTCCAGAGAAAATCATCTTGAACTATTGCTTTATAGTAATGTCTATTACAGTTTACTGACATCTCATTTTCTATCATCCCTAGAATTTCAGGTCAGCCATTCTTTTAAATGAAACATAAACCCTCTAAAAGTCAGGAATTCTCTGGATGGAGTACAACTCTGTCCCTGGGGTATAAACATTGTGTGCTCACACAGCCTTCACCTAGTGTAACAAATGGGGTATTTTCCTCGACTTCTATTTGTATTATGTTTACTTTGAACGTTTCCTTGAAAACTCTCTACATGAAACTGTTGTTGTTGCCTGTCAGGCTCCCTAATAAAGCTGTTTAGCTTTGTTATTTTGTCTTAACTCAGACTTTAGTCATCTGCCTAGAAAGTCACTCTTGGGAATCTCACTCACTCTCTCAGCTGCAAACAGCACCTGTGTTCTGGAACGCCCAAATCTACCTCCTGTCCCAATCTCTTATCTAAACTCTAGCTACCCCCTCTCCGTGGGGTGGGATAAATCAGAAGTTTGGGATACTATATATAAAATAGATAATCAACAAGGACCTACTGTATAGCACAAGGAACTATACTCAGTATTTTATAATAACCTGTACGGGAAAAGAATCTGAAAATAAAATAGGTATATATGTATGTATAACTGAATCACTTTGCTGTACACCTGAAACTAACGCATTGTAAATCAACTATACTTCAATTTAAAAAAACAAAACTCTAGTCCCATACAACTTAGCACCTTTGGTTTTATTTTCTTCAACCCACATTAATCAAAGTTTGCTTGAATTATCAGCTTTTCCTTAAGGGTAACCATGCATAATCACTATGAAACCTGCTGTGAAACTTCAGCATTCACATAGACAAACCATGAGTCGGAGAACTCATTTTGTTGCTATTAGCTTCAAATAAGTCAAAACCAAATCCTATCATATCAGGCCTGCAATAAAAGTCGCTGGGTTAAACCCCCTGCTTATCATCATACTATGAAAAAAAGAAGAGTTGACATTTAATAGTCACCCCATCCTTTTAGCTTTGAGAACAGTACTGGAGGGATTTCCTGCTGTCTAAATTCAAGCTGGGATTTCAGAGTTAGCTTATTAGCACATTGGGGAAAATGACCCATTAAGATGGTGGGAAGAACAAACCTATCTACTGTTTCTATCCACTGTTTTCTATCAATGGATAGAAAACACAGCTGGTGATGTTTTAAATGAGAATCTTTGTGGTTTCTCACATGCCTAACCTGTATTACATTCTTGCTCAAAAAAGGGCCCCTGTTCCTTCCATCTGTCTTACCAGATTTTGGGTTTGGCTGCGCTGGCTGTGGACTCCCTGGCAATACCGACTCTGCTGACCGCTTTGGGCGCCCTCCTCGGCCTCAACTCCAGTCGGCCTCAATCATCGCAAACAGTTGGCTGAGCCTCTGCTTAACGTCAGGCTCACTGGGGGCACGACAGGACTTCGTGTGCACTCTGATGTGTTCGGCGAGTTTCGACTTATAAATGAAGCCCTTGCCGCAGTCTGCACAGGCGAACGGCCTGTCGGGACTGTGGATGCGCTGGTGCCGAAGCATGTGGCCCCTTTCCCGGAAGTTTTTATTGCACTCGGGGCAGCGGAAAGGCCTCTCACCGGTGTGCAAGCCCTGGTGGCTGAGCAGCTGCGCCTTCAAGCGGAAGCTCTTGTCGCACTGGGGACACTGAAAGGGCTTCTCCCCTGTGTGCGTCCTGATGTGCTCCACGAGCTTGGACTGCTTGGCAAAGCCTTTGCCACACTCGCAGGAGAAGGGCATCCGGCCGCCGTGCAGCAGCCGGTGCGCCTTCATGTCGGCCTTCACGCGGTAGCTCTTGCCGCAGTCGGGGCACGGGAAGGGCCTCTCGCCCGTGTGCAGGCGCTGGTGGCTCCGCAGCTGCCCCTTGAGACGGAAGCGGCGGCTGCAGTCGGGGCAGCCGAAGGGCCGCTCGCCGCTGTGCACGCGGAAGTGCTCGGCCAGCTTGGATGGCCGCGTGAAGCCCTTGCCGCACTCCGCGCACTGGAAGGGCCGCTCGCGGCTGTGCGTGCGCTCGTGCGCCTTCAGGATGCCCTTCAGGCGGAAGCTCTTGCCGCACTCAGGGCAGCCGAAGGGCCGCTCTCCGCTGTGAACCCGCAGGTGCTCGCGCAGCTTGCACGGGTGGGCGAAGTCGCGGCCGCACTCGCCGCAGGAGAGCGGCCTCTCGCCGCCGTGCCTCCTCAGCCGGAAGCCCAGGCCGCACTCCGGGCACGCGAAAGGCTGCTCCTCTGACTGCAGCCGCCGGTGGAGCCGCAGCCGCCCGTGCTGGCGGGAGGCCCGGCCGCACTCGGCGCACCGGAAGGGCCGCTCTGCGCTGTGCACGTGGGTGTGGTCTGGAAGCCCGCACTGCGGGGAGGAACGCCGGCCGCACGGGCCGCAGGAGGCCGGCCTCTCCGCGCCGGGGCCGGGCTCGAGAGCCTCCGGGCGCTCCTCGCCAGCCGGGCTCAGGCCCGGCTTTTCTCCCGAGCGCGGGAGCTCAGCCTGCTCAGAGGCGGCCCCGGCACCCTCTCTCCGGGAGCCTGGCCTCTCCGCGCCGGGAGGGCCCCGGGGGCCTCGCTCGTCGCAGCCGGGGCACTGGGAAGGCCTCGGCCCCGCGCGCAGGTGGTGGGCGTACACTTCACACTCGCTGCCCAGCAGCTGGCTCTCCTCAGGGTGGATTGACAGGGGTCTAAGCAAACACGACTTCTGGCGGAAGCCCCGCCCACATCCTGGACAGCGGAAGTGCCTCTGTCCCCGAGGGATGCTCAGCGGCTGTTGTGCCTCGGTTTGTTTGCGGAATTGATTCCAGGCCCTGTGTGGCAGGTCCTTCGAGTGGCTCCCCTGGTGCTGCTCTGAGACGTTTTTCCAAAAGCCTTCCCCACAGACAGGGCAAGGGTGCTGGAGGCCCTCCCCAGAGGTTTCCTGGAAGCCTGGGGGACCGAGGGTCCTGGGACTTACGATTGTGTCTCTTTGGGTGGGTTCCCTGGAGCTGTGGACTACTGGAACTAGAGCCCGAGTATCATGTCTTTGTGGATTCAGGAGGGCGACGACTTGATCAGGCCTGAAGGAAACATCTTCACTTTTTCCTAATAAGGGTTCAGAGGAACGCTGGCTCTGAAGAGGATCTACTTGGAAATGGCAGTGGGCTTCTCCTGGTTTCACAGCTTGCTGGCTTCCTGAAATTGAAAAGAAAACTTCAGTCAGTATCCCATCCTGTGACATGACCAAGGCTTATGTGGCCGTAGCAGTGACCTGAGGTGGCCTGGAAGCCCAGCTTCCACTGAACTAAACCAGCAGCTCCTTTCAGTGGGGTCAGTTTCATGACCAGGAGTTTGGTGCGAGTCTGCTGAAACTAAACTGAACAGACCTATCTTAGAATATTGAAAAGAGAACATGTAAGTCACAAATGTAGGGCCTAAGCTTTGGAATCAGACTGGGTTCGAATCCCATTTGTCCACTGTGTAAGCTTTGTCAAACTCATCTCTGGCTTCAGTTCCTTCTCCTGTAGAAATGGAAACAATACATAAGATTGTTGTGAGAACTGTATGAGTTAACGTGGGTAAAGGGCTTAGCGTGGGCCTGGCACACTGCATGTTCCCTGTAAATGTTCACCATTATTATGACCTCAGGGCCACCAGACTTGTCCCATTTGGATGTGCAGACATTCCTGGAGTCAAAAAATAATGACAGGGACTTCCCTGGCAGTCCAGTGGTTAAGGCTTCACCTTCCAGTGCAGGGGGTGCAGGTTCAATCCCTGGTCAGGGAGCTAAGATCTCACATGCCTCCTCGCCAAAAAACCAAAACATAAAACAGAAGCAGTATTGTAACAAATTCAATAAAGACTTAAAAAAAGATAAAATAATGATGGCAGTATTACTGACAGGCCCTGGCTAACGCTATGATTCCATATACTCCAGGAGCTGTCCTAAGACCAGATGTTCCTCCCTCCTCGTCTCTATTCCTACCAACCTTGTAAAAAGGTTTCTTGGAAGAATTGCTAACAGACAGTAAAAAGTGAAATAATTTGTGAAGAAAAACTCTTTTACTCTCCTGAAAGCAGCAGCTAAAAATTAAATAAACTACTGACAACATTTCTTGGAATGATGCTCCCATTTGACTTTCTCTTTCCATACTTTAATACTGACCCTTAAGAATCCAAAAATCTCAGACTCTCCCATCATGGCAAGAAACAAAAGAGGAGTCTCTATTCCTCCCCCCACTACTAAGAATACCTCATATCTGCTGAACTCTTACTGTGCTGCCAGGTATCATTGGGACAGTTTACATACATTAACCCATTTAATCCTATAATGTAGGTACTTTTATTATCTTCACTTTATAGGTCAGGAAACTGAAATACTATGAGGTTGAATAACTTGCCCAAGGTCACCTGGAAAAGGCAAGATCCAGACTCAGGATCCAGAACCCACAATCCTAACAACTATGCTTTACTGCCTTTCTCTAGAATATACCAGGTGTTAAGCCTCAGTCCAGTCAAACAGGAAGTCAAGGTCAGAGAACTGGAGCTAAGAAACCTGAATGGGATGTCTTAAGGACAGGGCCCTGATTTCTTAATACTCACCCACAAACAGTTGTCCCTCAATAACTGGATCCAAATGCAAATCAGCAGAGGTGCAAATTATGTTTCCTGATTTCTGTGATTCTCCCCAGATCCTGAAGAGTTCTCTCCCCTGTTCAAGCCAGGATATTAGTTCTGGTTTGGGAAGTCCATCATCTGTACAGAAAAGTCAAACAGGGTAGTTTGGTTTCCTTGAGCACTAAATTTAAAGCACAATGAGCTGTTTTTAAATTCTCAAATTTACTCCTGGGAAAATGTATGAGAAGAGATTTTTAAAAATAGATTATAGGTTTACACAAAGAAAAGCAGAACTGCCCACACATTATAACAGTGGGTTCCTAATCTACCTGGACCTGTTAGATGACTCTGTGTTTGATTTTGTCTTGGTCCCAATATATCTAGCAATGCTGCATTTTGTCACAGGTTTCTTAAAGCTCACCAGTATTGTGCTTTGAGAATTGTGGGACAACCCCTGAGACAACCGGAGATATCTTGGGAATAGGGGGTATATGAAAATAAGAACTGGAGCTTCAGCTAAAATATTCTGAGAAGTACTTCCAGTGACAGTGCTAATCGCAACCTAAAATACAGTTGAGTTCTGCTAGAATAGAAGGGGGTTGCAATGAATGAAATGAACGAATTAAAATATTACAAGATACCCATTTCCCTGTAAAAACTGTTTACGCTGTGTATTTTCAAGTAAAACTTTCTTTCAGTAATATATATATTTAAAAGAACCAAAAGTATGCTTCATGGATTGCTAAAGGGAGATTAGTAGATGGTCCAAATCAGAGAAAGAGGATAAGCTGGGCAATGCTGAGGGATTTTAGGGATAAAATGTCAGAGTGACATATACATTAGCCCTCTGAAATCTGACTTCAACCCCAAAAGAATTCCAAGGCTGCTCTCATGAAAAAAAGGAATTTAAGGAATTATTTTATTTAAATCCATACACCTAAAACAAATATCATAGTATCGCTTATTTGTGGAATCTAGAAAAAAGGTACAGATGAACTTACTTGCAAAGCAGAAATAGAGACACAGATGTAGAGAACAAACATGTGGATACCAAGGGGGGAAGGGGAGGTGAGATGAACTGGGAGATTGGGATTGACATATATACACTACTATATATAAAATAGATAACTAATGAGAACCTACTGTATAACACAGGGAACTCTACTCAGTGTTCCGTGGTGACCTAAATGGGAAGGAAATCTAAAAAAGAGGGGATATATGTATACGTATAACTGATTCACTTTGCTGTACAGCAGAAACTAACACAACATTGCAAAGCAACTATATGCCAATAAAAATTAATTAAAAAAATAAATCCATACACCTATTCTCAGTCTTCATCTGGGTTGAACTCTCAGCATCTTTTAAAATAAAACAATTTTTCAAAAAAAAATTAAGAAAGCAAGTCCATTTACAAGAACATCAAAAAGAGTAAAATACTTAGGAAAAAATTTAATAAAAGAAACATAAGACTTACACAATACAAATCATAAAATGTTGTTCAAAGTAATTTTAAAAGTCCTAAAAAAAAAAGTACTAAATAAATGAAATGATATCCCATGTTCATGAATTGGAAGACTTAGTACTGTTAAGGTGACCATATTCCCCAAACCCATCTGCCTTTTTTTTTTTTTTTGGCAGAAATTGACAAACTGATCCTAAAGCAATGGTAATTAAAACAGTGTGGTACTGGCATAAGACTAGACATATATAGATCCATGAAACAGACTTGAGAATCCAGAAATAAACTCTGACATTTACTGTTAATTGGTTTTCCAAAAGGGTGCCAAGATAATTCAATGGGGGAAAGAATAGTCTTTTCAACAAATGGTGTAGGGACAACTGGATATCCATATGCAAAAGAGGCTGGATCCCTATATCACACAGTGTGAAAAAATTAACTCAAAATGGATCAAAGAAGGAAAAAAAAGGATCAAAGACCTAAATATACGCACTAAAACTATAAAACTCTTAGAAGAAAACATAGGAGTGGATCTTTGTGACACTGAATTAGGCAATGGCTTCTTAGATATGACATCAAAAGCTCAAGCAACAAAAGAAAAAATAAATGGGAATTCATCAAAACTTAAAACTTTTGTGCTTCAAAGGACTCCATCAAAAAGGGAACAGGGGGCTTCACTGGTGGCGCAGTGGTTGAGAGTCCGCCTGCAGATGCAGGGGACATGGGTTCGTGCCCTGGTCCAGGAGGATCCCACATGCCGCGGAGCGGCTGGGCCCGTGAGCCGTGGCCACTGAGCCCGCGCGTTCGGAGCCTGTGCTCCACAACGGGAGAGGCCACAGCAGTGAGAGGCCCGTATACCACAAAAAAAAAAAAAAAAAAAAAAAAAGGAACAGGTAACCCAAGAAACGGAGAACATATCTGCAAATCATATATCTGATAAGGGTTCAGTATTCAGAACAAATAGAGAACACTTATAACCCAACAATAAAAAGACAAATAGCCCACTATAAAAATGGGCAAAGTATTTGAATAGACATTTCTTCAAAGAAGATACACAAATGAAAAGATGCTCAACATGATTAACCATTAAGGAAATGCAAACCAAACCCACATTGATACACCACTTCACAACCATTTGATCTTTTGTTGTTTCTTCATTGCTGCGCGTGGGCTTTCTCTAGTTGTGTCGAGCAGGGGCTACTCTTCACTGTGGTGTGTGGGCTTCTCATTGCAGTGGCTTCTCTTGTTGTGGAGCACGGGCTCTAGGAGCATGGGCTTCAGTAGTTGTGGCACGTGGGCTCAGTAGTTGTGGCTCGTGGGCTCTAGAGCGCAGACTCAGTAGTTGTGAAGCACGGGCTTAGCTGCTCCACGACATATGGGATCTTCCCAGACCAGGGATCAAACCCATGGCCCCTGCACTGGCAGGCAGAATCTTAACCACTGCGCCACCATAGAAGTCCACATCCATTTGATCTTGATGCTTGGAACATTCTTTTTGGGTGGCACAGGGTTCATGTCACAAGATTATTTTTCTTTTCTCTATTGATTCAATTACTTTAATTGGTTCTTCACTAACAATGAAAATAATGTAATATCTTGTATTAATGTTTCAGAAACACTGTATAGAAACTGGAAATCTTAATTATGTCAGACGCTGGCAAGAGAAGTGGAGGGAATATAGGAGAACTAATTACCTTCGTAGACTGAAAGATAAAGAGATATAATGTAAAGTTCATGAAACATGATCTAGAAGTTTATTATTTAAATTATAAAGGTGGCCAACAGAGGCATTAAAAAACTATCAGGGGCTTCCCTGGCAGTCCAGTGGTTAAGACTCCACACTGCCAATGCAGGGGGCATGGGTTTGATCCCTGGTTGGGGAACTGGGATCTCACAAGTCACGCAGTGTGGCCAAAAGATAAAACAACAAATATATGTGTGTGTGTGTATGTGTGTGTGTGTGTGTGTGTGTGTATGGAACAAATTGGAAAGAAATATTTGTAACATAGATAATAAAATTTTTTTTAAAAGTTAAAAAAATTTTTTAAAAACTATCAAAATTTTGGAAGAAGGGGGAAAAAGGAGATAGAAGAGGGATAGTATAAGTAAGTGAAACCCTCATTTTTCACAGTAAGGAGTTAAACTCAATAACCAAGAAATACAGGTGTAAGCACAACAGACTGCAGTAAAAACCAAAACAGAAATGATTAACATGGTTGCCTTTGGGGAATTAACTGAGTGAGGGGTGAGGCAAGAGACTTATCATTCATTTTGATGCTTCTCCAAACAGACTGATTTTTTAAAAACCATATTTAATAGTAAAATACAAAGACTAAGTAAGCAAAAAGACTAAAAAGAACACCATTACCGTAACCATGCAGAAACAACTGCGGGTAAACACCTATGTATAGCCTTCCAAAATCTCATTGCAGGGAAAAATAACATTAGCTTTTTTGAGGTATATGGACACCACTGTAAAAGTTGACAGGTAGGAACATGCTAGGTTAAAGATATACAGGGTACTTTATGGATATAGGCAAGGTATGTATCCATGTTGAAAAATCATGGCAACCTGTAAGTATATAGTGATTAAAAGCCCTGACATATATTTAGTCATCTCTGACCACCTTACATTACATGCTGTCATAAATATTCTCATGTAGCAACATCTACCCTTGAGTAAGGATTAGCAATGCTTACAGATATTAACAAAAGACTCTGCATAAAAATGCCTTTCTGAGTTAATTTCTGAGAAATCTGGCTACCTGACAAACAGGAGTATGGAGTGACTGAAACCCCTAACAGGACCCAGTTCCATGCCTCAGCCACAGTTAAACACTTCTTACCTAGAGAAACAAGAATCTCATAATTGGTTCTCATTACTTGCTTGTAAAGCTCCTTCTGCCATGGCTCTAGATCCCGCCATTCTTGCTCGGAGAAATAAACGGCCACATCCTCAAAAGTCAGAGGTAACTGAAATTATAGGCATAATACACATGCAGTCATAATGGCTTCAAAACTCCAGCTCCTTTTCATCAATTTAAGAGTTTCGCAGTGGACAGTGTTTTTGTCCGTTAGGCAGCTTCTTCCTTGGGAACTGCGCCTTCCCTGACTCCCATCATGTGGTTCTGTTGGTGACCATGACCACCCCCTTCCACTTGTTTCTCTATGCCTGTTCCAACTACATATGCATATGTATAGCATGGACCTCTTTCTTTTTCTTCTTTTTTTAAACAAAAATGGGAACAAATCACTGTGTAACTTCTTTCACTTAACTTGTCATCTTTCCAGGTCAATTTACATAGGCAAAATCGGTTTTTTGTTAATTGCATTATATTCCATGGGTACACATACTCCACTGATGACACATATATTGTTTCCATTTCCTTTATAAATTACCAACAATGCTTCCTTATACATTAGTGGTTTTACTTCTGCAGGAAAAGGCTAAATAAAAAGGAGGACTACTAAATCAAAGGATAGAAACATCTTCAGTTTACGAGATACCACTAGATTGCCTTCCAAAAAGAATCCAGCACTTTTACCCTTGCTAATAAGAGACATTTCTTTACACCTTTGCCAGCACAGGATGTTCTGAAACCTTATTTGTTTGTTTGTTTATTGGCCAACATGATAGGTAAAATATTCTATTTCATTGTTTTATTTATTTATTTATTTTTAGGCTTCTCTGTGAGCCATGCGGGATCTTAGTTCCCCCACCAGGGATTGAACCTGTGCCCCCTGCATTGGGAACGCGGAGTCTTAATCACTGGACCACCAGGGAAGTCCCCTGTACTTCATTATTTTAATTTGCATTCATTTGTGAGGCTTAGCAACATTTTCATATTTGGCGGGGGGGGGGTTCCACTTATCTTTGTGCGTGCCTGTTCACATCCTTTGCTCAACGTTTTAGTGGGCTCCTATAATTTGAATTAACTTTCTTACATTAGGATTAATAATCCTTTGACTAGTTAACAAACATTTTCTTCTAGTTTATCATTTGTATTTTGACTTTCTCTTCTGCCAAAGAGAACATTTTGACCCTTTTATTTAGTTAAAACCTGAGTCTTTTCCATATTGTTTCCAGCTTTTACTTTCATTTTTTGTATTTGTCACAATCAAAAAATTATACAAATATTCTACTGAATTTTTTTCACAATTAGATTTGCAGCTTAATTCTACAGATGATATTGGTATCTTTATTTATGTACATATGGACAGCCAATCACAGAACACTAATAAATGCACCACTCTTTCTCCTTAGATTGAAATCCTGACCTTCACCTTTGCATATATTAGATTTTCACATGTATGTGAATCTATATATTGTTATACTATCTATACATATCTGATTACAGTACCTATGCAATGTTATAAGTGCCCCCCCCACACCCATTCTTTGTCAAGCTACTGCTGTTAATTTCTGGAACATTCATTCTTCCTTACAAATTCTAAAATAATTTTGTCCAGTTTAAAAAAAAGTACACTGGGATTCAATTTTAATTAAATTTATATGTGTATTTAGGAAAGATTGAGCTCATCTAGGAACATGTTCTACAACTCATTTGATCTTGCTTCCTATCCTTTAATAAACTTAATGATTTTCTTCATAAATGTTCTGAATCTTTTTTATGAACTTTATTTCTGGTATTGTGTAGTTTTCCCAACAATTATAAATGGGACCACCTCTGCCACTTCAAATCATTACTACTAGTATTTTTAAAAAACTGATTTTTGTAAACTTATTTTATATCCAATTAATGTACCATATTTGTTTATCAATTCTAATAGTATTAAGGTTTTGGTGGAAACAATCATAGTTCTCAGATAATTTCCCCATCTCTTTTCAAAGTACGTGCACTGCTTTTATCTCATACTGTTGTACTTACTAGAACCTCTTTTGTGGCTTCAGGGTTTAGTACCTTGACTTGGAAGACTTTCCCTATTCTAAAATTATAAAAGATATTCTGGTATATTATAACAATAAGGCACATAATTCTTTTTCCAAAGAGATATTAAATTGTCACAAAACTTACTGACGATTCTTTTACCATTGTGTTGGGATCGCTTTTTCATAAACTAGTTTTCCATTTATACTTGGTTATATTTTTGTTCCACTGGTGGTTTTGTCTATTCTTGCTCCAATACTGGACTGTTTAATTCTTATAGTTTTATCAAATGATTTGCTATTTAAGAGGATATGGCCATCTACCACCACCTTGATCATTTTTTAAAAGGAAACTGTCTTGACCTTCCTTGTCTATTTTCTCTTCTAAATAAACAGGAGAAATACTTTGTCAAATTTATATAAATTCTATTGGGATTCTGATAGGACTATACTAAGTATATGAATTAATTTTGAGAGAAGTGGGTCTCTAAATTATGGGATCTTCCCATCCAGAAACATATATTTATCTAGATTTTTTTATTTTCTTTAGTAAAATTTATTGTTTTCTTCATATAGATCTTATATAATTCTTGACAGATTCATTCCTAGGGATTTTAGAGTTCTGGTTGCTACTATGAGAACTGAACTGAATAGGAATACACAAAGCACACACATGCATACCCTTCAAGCACCAGCTGCCTCAGATTACCCTGTGGTGAGCCCTACCTATTCACACCTGGTGTTACAACTTTCCATCTAATTTCAGATAATGTCCCTTCCACTACTTCACAATAACTCAAAAGCTCCATCCCTTCTTACACCCACTTCCACAGGCAAATTTCAGATTGTTTTTAAGGTAATTATTTCTTAATCATTTAACATGCATAAAACTGTGCTGTTTTTATTGTTTCTATCTTTTCAACTTGTCACTGACAAACTTTTTGAGTGTTGTGTACCTAACCCCATTTCTCCCATAAGCTCTGTGGTTTTTACTGCATGATTTTGCATTGCACTGTGATTTTTAGAAATGCATATGATGTATGATGGCAGAATTCATTACTTTTAAAATGTTTTCCAAAAATGCTCAAAAAGCCTTCACTGTTTATTTCTTTAATCTTCAGAAGTGTGAAAGATCCAAAAAATTACAGAGTACATTATAGCAAGCATCTGAGTATTTACCACTGATTTAACAAATTTAACATTTTTTCTTCAGATTTCCTTCTCAAGAAATTGAATTTGACAGATAAAACTCAAAGCCCCCTCGGTCCCCACTTCAATCTTATTCTTACACTCAGTCCTATTCACCTCCCTTCTGAGACACAACCGTGTTGATGCATGTGGTAAGTTTTCAGCTCATGTTTTTAATTTTTTTAATATACATATGTATCTATAAATAATATATAGTATTGCTTTGTCTTTTATACACAAATGCTTTATTATACTGCAACTTGCATTTTTCATGCAACATTTTGAGATCTGTCCATCTTGATATACATAGAACTGATTTATTTTAATTTTGTATAGTGTTCCATTGTCTGAATGTCACAATTTTTAATTCATGTTTTTATCCATTGACCATTTGCTTTTAGTTCTATGAACTGCCTGTTCATATCCTTTGCCTGTATTTTTACTGGGTTATTTGTCCTTTCATTTCTAAGATTTCTTTATATAATTTGTGTATTAACTGTTGACTACATTAGTTTACAAATACTTTCTCCTAGTGTATCTCTTAGCTTTTATTTTTACTTAAGCTGTCTTATATTTATATTGTACATAAATTTTCAATTGTAATGCAATATATCAATCTTTTCTTAGTTCATTTTGCCCTTTGTGGTTTAAGAAATTTTCTTCTACACTAAGATTATGAAGATATCCTACATTTCCTTCCAAAAGACTAAAGTTTTACTTTTCATGTTTAGATTTTTAATTTATCTGGAACGTAATTTTTTTATGGTATACAGCAATGATCTACCTTAATGTTTTTTTCCAAACGGAAAAGTCAGTTGTCCCAACACCACTTCTGAAGTTCTCCGAATTAGATTCCTAGGGCTGCTGTCACAAAGTACCACAAACTTGGCGGCTTAAAACATTAAATATTTATTCTCTCATAGTTCTGGTAGTTAGAAATCTGAAATCAAAGTGTCAGCAGAGCTATGCTCTCTCTGAAGCCTTTAGGGGAGAATCTGTTCCATGCCTTTCCCTTTGCTTCTGGTGGTGGTTGTTGATACTTGGCATTTCTCAGCTTGCAGCTGCATAGTTCCATCTCTGCCTCCACTGTCACAGGGCCTTCTCCCTTTGTGTGTCTGGGTCTCTGTGACTCTGCTCCTCTTCTTATAAAGACACCACTCATGATGGATTAAGAACCTGTCCTACTCCAGTATGATCTCATCATAACAAATTTCATCTGCAGCAACCCTACTCCTATTTAGGTCACAATCTGAGGTTCGGGGAAGTACATGTATTGGGGGAGACACTATTCAACTCAGTACTCTGCTCTGGGGTCCTCTTTGGGTTTCTTCTGCTCCATGTGTCTACCCCTGCACAAAACAGTACTGTATTAATTCTATGGATTTACTGTAAATTTTATTATCTGCTAGGGCAAGTCCCCCTGTTATTCTTCTTTTTGGCATCATATTTTGACCTTTATTTTTCCAAACGAAATTTAGAATCCGCTTATATAATTTACAAAAACCTTACTGCCATTTTGATGAAGTTGCAGTAAATTTATATATTAACTTGGAAGGAAAGTATCATCTTCATTATATTTAGTCTTCCCATTTATGGGCATGATTTACCTCCTGTTTACAGGCATATCTCATCTTACTGTGCTTTGTGCTTTGTAAAAAATGCAGGTACTGCATTTGTTACAAACGGAAGGTCTGTGGCAACCCTGTGTCGAACGAGCCTATTGGTGCCATTTTTCCAACAGCATTTGCTCACTTCATGTCTGTGTGTCACTCTTTAGTAATTCTCACAATATTTCAAACTTTTTCATTATTATTGTATTTGTTATGGTGATTTGTGATCAGTGATCTTTCATGTTACCTTTTTTTTTTTTGACTGTGTTGGGTCTTCATTGCTGTGCACGGGCTTCCTCTAGTTGTGGCGAGCGGGGGCTACTCTTCGTTGCGGTGCACAGGCTTCTCATTGCCGTGGCTTCTCTTGTTGCGGAGCACGGGCTCTAGGTGTGCGGGCTTCAGTAGCTGCGGCACGTGGGCTCAGTGCTTGTGGCTCGCGGGCTCTAGAGCGCAGGATCAGTAGTTGTGGCGCACGGGCTTAGCTGCTCCACGGCATGTGGTATCTTCCCAGACCAGGGCTCAAACCCATGTCCCCTGCATTGCCATGCGGATTCTTAACCACTGCACTACCAGGGAAGCCCTGATGTTACCATTTTAATTGTGTTTGGGTGCCATGAGCCGTGCCCATATAAGATGGCAAACCTAATCAATCCATGTATGTGTTCTGGGACTTCCCTGGTGGCTCCATGCTGTGGAGCAACTAAGGCCGTGTGCCACAACTACTGAGCCTGTGCTCTAGAGCCCGTGAGCCACAACTACTGAGCCCGCGTGCTGCAACTACTGAAGCCCACGCACCTAGAGCCCGTGCTCCGCAACAAGAGAAGCCACCTTAATGAGAAGCCCGCACACTGCAACCAGGAGCAGCCCCTGCTCGCTGCAACTAGAGAAAGCCTGCTCGCTGCAACTAGAGAAAGCCCGTGCGCAGCAACAAAGACCCAACACAGCCAAAAATAAATACATTTATCCAAAAAAAAGTTATTAAAAAAAATGTGTGTGTTCTGACTGCCCCACGGACTGGCCCATCTCTCTCCCTCTCCTCGGGCCTCTTTATTCCCTGAGATAGAACAATACTGAAATTAGGCCGCTTAATAACCCTACATTATTAAGTGTTCAAGTGAAAGGAAGAGTCACACATCTCTCACTTTAAATCAAAAGCTAGAAATGATTAAGCTTAGTGAGGAAGGCACATGGAAAGCTGAGACAGGCTGAAAAGCGAGGCGTCTTGTGTCAGTTAGCCAAGTTGTGAATGCAAAGGAAAAGTTCTTGAAGGAAATTAAAGTGCTACTCGGTGAACACACACATGATAAGAAAGCAAAACAGCCTTACTGCTGATACAAAGCAAGTTTTAGTGGTCTAGAGAGAAGATTAAACCAGCCACAACATCGCCTTAAGCCAAAGCCTAATGCAGAGCAAGGTCCTAACTCTTTTCAATGCTATGAAGCCTGAGACGTGTGAGGAAGCTGCAGAAGGAAAGTGTGAAGCCAGCAGAGCACAGTTTATGAGGCCGAAGGAAAGAAGCCGTCTCCTAAACATAAATGTGCAAGGTGCATCAGCAAGTGATGGTGTAGAAGCTGCAGCAAGTTCTCCAGACCTAGCGAAGATAATTAATGAAGGTGGCTATACTAAACGACAGATTTTCAATATAGACAAAACAGCCTAATATTGGAGAAAGATATCTTCTAGGACCTTCATAGCTAGAGAGGAAAATCAATGCCTGGCTTCAAAGTTTCAAAGGACAAGCTGAGTCTCTGTTGGGAGCTAAATGCAGCTGGTGACTATAAGTTGAAACCCCTGTTCATTTACCATTCCAAAAATCCTAGGGCCCTTAACAATTATGCTAAATCAATTCTGCCTGTGCTCTAGAAATGGAACATCAAAGCCTGGGTGACAGCACAGCTGTTTACAACATGATTTACCAAATATTTTAAGCCCACTATTGAGACCTACTGCTCAGGAAAAAAGATTCCTTTCAAAATATTACTGCTCATTGACAATGCACTTGGTCACCCAAGAGCTCTGAAGGAGATATATAAGGCATGTTGTTTTCATGCCTGCTAACACAATATCCATTTTGCAGCCTATGGATCAAGGAGTAATTTCGACTTTTAAGTCTTATTATTTAAGAAATACCTTTCATAAGACTATAGTTGCTATACATAGTGATTCCTCTGATGGATCTGGGCAAAGTAAATTGCAAATCTTTTGGAAAGGATTTATCCTTCTAGATGCCACAAAGAACATTCATGATTCATGGGAAGAAGCTGAAATATCAATGTTAACAGGAGTTTGGAAGTTGATCCCAACCTTCATGGATGACTTTGAGGGGTTCAAGACTTCAGTGGAGGAAGTAACTGCAGATGTGGTGGAAACAGCAAGAGAACTAGAATTCGAAGTGGAGCCTTGAGGGTGTGACTGAATTGCTGTAACCCCATGATAAAACTTTAACAGATGAGGAGTTGCTTCTTACGGATGAGCAAAGACAGTGGTTTCTCCAGATGAAATATACTCCTGCTGATGCCATTTAGATTGTTGAAATGACAACAAAGGATTTAGAATATTACATAAACTTGGTTGATAAAGCAGTGGCAGGGCTCAAGAGGACTGACTCCAAATTTGAAAGAAGTGCTACTGTGCGTAAAATGCTATTAAACAGCATTGCATGCTACAGAGAAACGACTCCTGAAGAGTCAACTGATGCAGCAAACTGCACTGTTGTCTTATTTTAAGAAATTGCCACATGCCAACCTTCAGTAACCACCACGCTGATCAGTCAGCAACCATCAACAAGGAGCCAAGACCCTCCACCAAGCAGAAAGATTACAACTTGCTCCAGGCTCAGAAAATGATTAGCAATTTTAGCCAGAGTATTTTTAATTAAGGTTTGTACATTGTTTTTTAAGACTTAATGCTACTGCACACTTAACACATTACAGTACAGTATAAACATAACTTTTATATGCACTGAGAAACCAAAAAAATCGTGACTTCCTTTACTGTGATACTGGCTTTATTGCAGCAGTCTGAAACCAAACCCAAAATATCCCCAAGGTATGCCTGTTATTAATAATTTTTGCTATAAAGGTGTTACAGGGGCTTCCCTGGTGGCGCAGTGGTTGAGAGTCCGCCTGACGATGCAGGGGACACGGGTTCGTGCCCCGGTCCGGGAAGATCCCACATGCCGCCGAGCGGCTGGGCCCGTGAGCTATGGCCGCTGAGCCTGCGCGTCCGGAGCCTGTGCTCCGCAACGGGAGAGGCCACAACAGTGAGAGGCCCGCGTACCGCAAAAAAAAAAAAAAGGTGTTACATATCTTTTATATATTTAGTCCTAGGTATTATGGTTTTTGTTGAGATTGTTAACGGTATCTTAAAAGTAATGATCTCATGAATTCATTTAGTAATCTGAAAAAATGCTCAATATGTAAGCTTATAGAGAAAAACATAAAACCTCAATTTCAACAAAACACTAATCAAATAATGTGTACCCTACTTAGGTTTTTATATCTTCTTCCTTCCAACGTGTCCTCCTTCCTTCTTACACCTAACACAAACTTCAACACGTTAGCGTTAAATTCTGCCATTTAAGTCCCTGCCAACCATCATTTCAACCATTCAGAATCTTAAATCTTTTCAAACACTTGTTCTAAATTCAGTAACTATAATGTAAAACTGGCTGAACTAGTTAACATGCATTGCCGGCCCCAGACCAACTTCGATCCTATCTCTCATCCGCCCGTCTCACGCACAGGCGCCCCCGGCCCAGACTCCGCCAGTTCCACGATCGGCTTTGTTTAGGGCTTTGGACACGCACGAGCCCAAGGGGCGGCGTTCACCGGCTCAGTCCAGGGTCCAGACCCCACCGCAGGCGCTAAGCGCGACCCTCAGACCCCGCCCCACCCGTCCGCCTCCGCCCCGGGAGGACCCCAGGATGCCGGCCCGCCGAGCCGGAACCCGAGGACCCTCCCAGATGCCCGAGCCGGGCGTCCGCGCGGGGAGCCCCTCTTACCGGAGCCGGCTCGGCCATGGGCCCTCGCGGTCCCACCTGGCCCCGGACCGGGTTACAGCCAAGCCAGGAGTCCCTGCTGCCCGCGGCACCTTCCCAGCGGCAGCGGCGACCGCGGCCTCCCACCCCGCCGCTGCTCGCCGACCTGCAGGCCCAGCGCAGGCGCGGTGCACGCTGGGACTCGCGGCCGCTCTGCCCCACAGCGGCCCCCTGCGGCCTGGAGGAGCGAGCGCTGTCTGCAGTGGCAGCCCGCGCCGTGCAGACCGGTGTTAGTCGCAAGCCGCAGCCGTCCGGGGGTGACCGATCCTCGCACTCTCTTGGGGGACCCAGAGGAGGGAGACGGAGATGCAGACGGAAAGAGGGGGAAATGCAGCGTCAACTGCAAATGGATGGATAGTATACTCGCTATTAACTGAGATAGAAACAATGAGAGGGAGTACAGGGGTTTGATTCCTCCCCAAAGCCAACCCCAGTCAAGGATTAGGTTCAAGGGGTCATCTGTGAGGTGATCTCAGGAACCAAGTCAGGGAGGTGAGAAATCAAGGGGCATTAAGCATTAACGAGCAGGTCCCCCCGTCGGCAACTGGGAGTCCATTCTGCTGGGGACTCAAAGGGTGCAGATCATCCCTCAGAATGGTCCTGCCAAGGGTGAGGAGGCTGGGTATTCATCCTCCGGAAGTCAGGCAGAGTCATGACATCGCTTTCCCCATGGACTTACATTAGGAACATGACTCATAGTCTATAAAATTCAAGAAATGGTCTATAACCTAAATATGAAATGGATCTTTTTTTTTTTGCGGTACGCGGGCCTCTCACTGCCGTGGCCTCTCCCGTTGCGGAGCACAGGCTCCAGACGCGCAGGCTCAGTAGACGTGGCTCACGGGCCCAGCCGCTCCGCGGCACGTCGGATCCTCCCGGACCGGGGCACAGAACCGTGTCCCCTGCATCGGCAGGCGGACTCTTAACCACTGCGCCACCAGGGAAGCCCTGAAATGGATCTTAAATTTACTCTGCCTTTCACTCTTAAGCAGCCAGTATGGTTGAACTGCTTAGATATATGTAATTGCTATCCCTAACTTAAAGGTTTTCTTAAGGAACAATACTGTATATATACAATTTAGCAACAATAAAGCAAATTTTAAAAGAAGTGAAAGTTGTCCATAATTCTGGTATTCTAATGTAAATGCTCGATTTTGCTTCATATAGACTTCCAGTCTCTGTCCACAGACGTGTTCTTTTTATATGGTTCTGAGACACACATAATTTTTTGTCTTTTTATCTTTCACTTACCATACCAAGGTTTTCCATATTTCTCATAATCTCATAATTATACTTTTAAATGGCTGCAATTTAAGGTAGTGTATTAATCTGCTAGGGCTGCCATACCAAAGTACCATGGACTGTTTAACCGCGGGTTAAACAACAGAAATTAATTTTCTCACAGTTCTGGAGGCCAGAATTCCAAGATCAAGGTGTCAGCAGTGTTTGTTTCCTCTGAGGACTCTCTCCTCGGCTTGCAGATGGCTGCGCTTCTCCCTGTGACCTCCCATGGTTGTCCCTCAGTCTGGGTGTTCTCGGTCCCAATCTCCTCTTATAAGGACACCTGTCACATTGGATTAGGGCTGACCCATAACACCTTGTTTTACCTTAATTACCTTTTTAAAGGCCCTATCTCTAAATATAGTCACATTCTGAGGTACTGGGGGGTCAGGACTTCAACAAATGAATTTTGGGGGACTTCCCTGGTGGTCCAGTGGCTAAGACTGCGCTCCCAATGCAGGGGGCCTCAGGCTTGATTCCTGGTCAAGGAACTAGATCCCACGTGCCACAACCAGAAAGATTCCTCATACCACAACTAAAAGATCCCACATGCTGAAGCAAAGATCCCGCGTGCTGCAACTAAGACCTGGTGCAGTCAAATAAATAAATTTTTTAAAAGAATTTTTGGAAACACAATTAAGCCCGTAACAGGTAGGGTAGTGTGAAGTATTTAGCGACAGTTTAAAAATTTTGTGGCCATAAATAATATTGCTTGAATATTTTTATACACACAGTCTTAAGATACAAAAAGTACAAAGTGCAAAGGATAGACCAATACATTAAATTAGATTAAAATTTAAAACTTTGCTGAAAGGGAAAACCCTGCAACCTAGCATACTCTACCCAGCAAGATTATCCTTTAGAATTGAAAGAAAGTTAAAGAACTTCTCAGACAAGCAAAAACTGAGTTCATCAGCACTAAACCTACCCTAAAAGAAATGTTAAAGGGTCCTCTTTAAGTGGAAAAGAAGAGTCTATAACAAGAAGCAATAATCTAGAGGAAAGGAAAAATCCCACCAGTAAAGACAAATATATAGTATAGGCTGAGGATCAACCACTTAAGCTAGTATGAAGATTAAAAGACAAAAAAATGTAAAATTGACTATAACTACAATAATCAGTAAAGGGATAAACATGAAGTAGTAGAAGATGACATCAAAAACACAAGATGTGGGGGAGGCGAGGAAAAGTGGAGATCTTTTAGAATGTGTTTGAACTTAAATGACTACCTGGTTAAAACAAATAGATATTATTATAGGTAAACATATATGACTCCTGTGTAACCACAAATCAAAAACCTACAATAATTACACAAAAAAGGAGAGAGAATGGGACACAAGCATACCACTAAAGAAAATCATCAAACCACAAGGGAAGAAACTAAACGGAGAACAGAAGAACAGAGAACTACAAAAGCAACTGTAAAACAAGTAACAAATGGCAATAAGTACATACTTATCAATAATTACTTTAAATGTCAATGGACTAAATGCTCCAATCAAAAGACATCGGGTAGCTGATTGGACAAAAATAACAAGACCCATCTATATGCTGCTTACAAGAGACTAACCTCAAAGCTAAAGAAACACACAGACTGAAAGTGAGGAGATGGAAAAAGATATTTCAAGCAAATGGAAATGACAAGAAAGCAGGGGTAGCAATACCAATATCAGAAAAAATATACTTTCAAACCAAGTCTGTAACAAAAGACAAAGAAGGGTATTATATGATGGTAAAGGGATCAATACAAGAAGAGGATATGACACTTGTTAACATATATGCACCCAATACAGGAGCACCTAAATATATAAAGCAAATATTAACAGACATAGAGGGAGAAATTAACAGTAATACAATAATAGTAAGGGATTTTAACACCCCACTTGCATCAATGGACAGAAGATCTGGAGATGCTCAACATCGCTAATTATGAGAGACAGGCAAATCAAAACCACAATGAGATATCACCTCACACCTGTCAGAATGGCTATCATCCAAAAGTCTACAAATAGCAAATGTTGGTGAGGATGTGGAAAAAAGGAAAACCTTTTATGCTGTTGGTAGGAATGGAAATCGGTGCAGCCACTGTGGAAAACAGTATGGAGATTCCTCAAAAAAAACTAAAAATAGAACTACCATATAATCCAGCAGTTCCACTATTGGGTATATATCAGAAGAAAATGAAAACACTAATTGGAGAAGATACATGAACCCCAATGTTCACAGCAGCACTATTTACAATAGCCAAGATACGGAAGCAGTGTAAGTGTCCATCAACAGAAAAATGGATAAAGAAGAAGTGATACACACCCACACACCCACCCCCCCACACACACTGTAATGTTACTCAGCCATAAAAAAGAATGAAAATCTGCCATTTGCAGCAGTGTGGATGGACCTAGCGGGTATTATGCTTAGTGAAAGAAGTCAGGCAGAGAAAGACGAATACTCTCTATATTATCACTCATATGTGGAATCTAAAAAGTAAAATAAATGAATGATATAACAAAACAGAAAAGGACTCACAGATATAGGGAACAAACTAGTGGTTACCAGTGTGAAGAGGGGAGAGGGGAGGGGCACGATAAGGGAAAGGGATTAAGAGGTACAAACTACTATGTATAAAATAAATAAGCAACAAGCATATATTGTACAGGACAGGGAAATATAGCCATTAACTTGTAATAACTTTAAATGGAGTATAACATATAAAAATATTGAATCACTATGCTGTACACCTGAAACTAATATAATATTGTAAATGAACTGTACTTCAATTTAAAAACAAGATTTAAAACTTGAGATCAAAAGACATGATAGAGTAACCAAAACTAGGTCACAGATTGGGAAAAAATATTTACAACACGGAATAGTATCTAAATAAACATAAATAACTGCTAAAAATCATAGACTGCCCTAGAGGAAAATGTGCAAAATTATGAATTCACAGAAAGGAAAAAAAAAAAACCGAATAGGTGCTAAACACACAACAATGTTCCATCTCATTGTTAGTCAGGCAAATGCAATATCTGTTTATGAAAATGCACATACCCTATTATCCAGCAATTCTTATCTCAGAGCTATTTTTGCATATCAAAGAGCCATATCCTAGAATCTCTAAAGCAGCACCGTTTTAAAAGTAAAAACAGGAAGATAATTTAAATGTCCAATCACCCAGAGGATGGATATCTTGTGGGACTCAGTTCATGTAGGTGTGAGATGTGTGCAGTTCACTATTCCTGTCCAGCTGTTTTGCAGTGGCCTCTCCTGGGATCCTCAAATCCACAATCAAGTACTGTCAGCGGTTCAGTGCTTCTCCACCACGGTGCTGTTGGGTATATCACAGATCCACGCATTAAGCCAGAGAATGTCTTGGTTTGGATGGAGAAAATGTGAAACCAAGATCAAATCCATGCCCACCAGGGGGCATGGCAGGGGAAGCAGGAAAGGTTTCAGTTGAATGTGGGGAGTGCTATTAGAGAGAGGTATTTAGAGGATGCTATGAAGAGATGAGCACGTGCCCAAAATGTTCCTGGTGTTGAGAGTGAATGGTGGATATGAAGGAGTTCAGAAGAAGAGACAGAAAGGGCATTCCAGAGGAAGCAGTCATGAGAATATGATGCATTGGGGAAAGATGAAAGTCATCTGGTATGAATGAAATTCATACTGAATAGGTAACAAGATTAGGCTGAAAAGGCAGGTCCAGTTCAGCTCAGAGGTTCTTTTATGTCATGTTAATGAGTTTGCATTTATTTTTAAATTTTTATTTATTTTTTGGCTGCACTGCGAGGCACACGGGATCCAAGTTCCCCGAACAGGGATGGAACCCATGTCCCGCCCCTGCAGTGGAAGCGCAGAGTCCCAACCACCGGAAGTCCCTAATTTATTTTTAATTTTTAAAAAATTTTATTGAAATACAGTTGATTTACAATGTTGTGTTAGTTTCACATGTACAGCAAAGTGATTCAGATATATATATCTGAATATAAATACATAATATTCTTTTCCATTATAGATTATTACAACATACTTAGCGTACTTCCCTGTGCTATACAGTAGGTCCTTGTTGGCTATCTATTTTATATTTTAATCCCAAACTCCTAATTTATCCTCCCGCTTTGGTAAGCATAAGTTTGTTTTCTATGTCCGTGAGTCTATTTCTGTTTTTTAAATTTGTTTTCTATGTCTGTGAGTCTATTTCTGTTTTTTAAATAAGTTCATTTGTATCATTTTTTAGATTCCACATGTAAGCAATAACATATGTTGTCTTTCTCTGTCTGACTTACTTCATATGATAATCTCTAGGTCCATCAATGTTGCTGCAAATGGCATTACTTCATTCTTTTTTATGGCTGAGTAATAGTCCATTGTGTATATATACCACATCTTCTTTATCCATTCATCTGTCGATGTACACTTAGGTGGCTTCCATGTCTTGGCTATTGTAAGTAGTGCTGCTATAAAACTGGAGTGCATGTATCTTTTCAAATGAGATCTTTCTGGATATATGCCCAGGAGTGGGATCGCTGGATCACATAACTCTTTTTAGTTCTTTAAAGAACTTCCATACCGTTCTCCATAGTGGCTACACCAATTTACATTCCCACCAACAGTGTAGGTGGGTTTCTTTTTCTCCACACCCTCTCCAGCATTTATTCGCAGACTTTTTAATCATGGCCATTCTGACTGGTGTGAGGTGGTATCTCATTGTAGTTTTGATGTGCATTTCTCTAATGATTAGCAATGTTGAGCATCTTTTCATGTGCCATCCTCATGTCTTCTTTGGAGAAATGAGTTCACTTATAACAAAATTGGAAACTTCTTAAAAATATCTTTTGAGAATAACATTAGAGTTGCATTTTAGAAAAACCAATTTGTCACAAGAGTGATAATGTATTACTGGAAAAAGCCAGAGGCAGGGAAATCTGTTAGGAAAAACACTTGAAAAAAAAAGTTTTTCAGGCTTCTCTAGTGGCGCAGTGGTTGAGAGTCCGCCTGCCGATGCAGGGGACACGGGTTCGTGCCCCGGTCCGGGAAGATCCCACATGCCACGGAGTGGCTGGGCCCGTGAGCCATGGCCGCTGAGCCTGCGCGTCCAGAGCCTGTGCTCCACAACGGGAGAGGCCACAACAGTGAGAGGCCCGCGTACCGCAAGAAAAAAAAAGTTTTTCAAAAGTAAGCTTAGGGCTTCCCTGGTGGCGCAGTGGTTGAGAGTCCGCCTGCCGATGCGGGGGATGCAGGTTCGTGCCCCGGTCCGGGAGGATCCCACGTGCCACGGAGCGGCTGGGCCTGTGAGCCATGGCCGCTGAGCCTGCGTGTCCGGAGCCTGTGCTCCACAATGGGAGAGGTCACAACAGTGAGAGGCCTGCATACGGCAAAAAAAAAAAAAAAAAAAAAAG
>NW_020837949.1:6888965-6946176 GCF_003676395.1 Aethalodelphis obliquidens | reverse complement strand
GGAAAAAAAAAAAAAAAAAAAAAAAAATTGAGCTTATATGGTGTCAGCAGAGATAGAGAAGGGCTTTTATTTGAGAGAAATTTAGTAGACTGGGTGTAGGAAAATCTAGGATCATTATCAAGTTTACAGCTCTGGAGATTAGTTATAATTTTGAGGTGAGAAAAACGGGAATGTAAAGAAAAGAGGTAGAGTGAGGGCTCGTATTGATCAGGAGTCTTATTCTGGGCATTCTGTGTTTGAGATGTCTGTGGAAGTCAGAAACAATCAGGAGGAATCTGGAAATATGAACATGGATTTATAAATTTAAAAGTCATCATCACCTCACAGAGAACAGAGAAAACTGCTGCACAAGGTGTGGCTCAGGAGAGCCAGACAGGCGAATGGACAGGAACAGCTGGCTGTTGGATTTGGTGGGGGGCATGCTTCTTCCCCATTCTTGGCATTTCTCTCCATTTAGAGGAGGCTCCACCAGCACCTCATTCCTAGTCTCTGCCTCCTCATTCACTTTGTTCAGGTCTAGGGCTATACCATCAGGTTCTCCAAAATTCATTCATTACGGTTAAATGAGGTCACAGGGTTGGGGTACTAATCCAATAGGACTGGTGTCTGTATTAAAGGAAGAACTACCAGAGATACCCCACCCCTACCCAGAAAAAAGCCACGTGAGGACACAGGGGGAAAGTGACATCTGCAAGCCAGGAAAACAGGCCCTCACCAGACACCAACCTTGCTGGCACCTTGATATTGGACTTCTAGCCTCTAGAACTGTAAGAAAATAAATTTCTGTGGTTCAAGCCACCCAGTCTGTGGCATTTTCCTATGGCAGCCCCAGCAGACTAAAACACCCATAATGTAAGGAACTTCTGTCACAAGAAACTTTATTACAAAAAAGAGGGGAAAAAGGCTAAAGGAGGAGCTCTAACCTGACTCTCACATCAGGATGACCAGCGCCTTCCACAAAAAGCTTGCCTTCCTCCAGTCTCTAGACGCTGTGCCTGGATTATCTGGAACCTTCGTCAAGGAGCCCTCACGGCCGCCTGCTCCATGCTGGCCAGCGTGGCTGAAGCATGTTGGCTGAATTTTTCGTCCTGCCTCAGCCAGCGCCAACAGAGCTAATGGCCCCACCGCAGAGCTGTCACTGCTTTCTGAGTGGAGTGACCTCGAGACTGAAGGGCTGCTCCCTGGCGTGCATGGCAATGTGGCTGTTAAGCGCCCCCAGGTAGGTGAAGCCCCTTCCACACTCAGCACAAGAAAAAGGCCTCTCCCCGCGGTGACGGTGCAGATGGGTCCCCAGACTTCTCTTCCGGAGGAAGCTCTTGCTGCTCTCGGGACACCCGAAGGGCTTCTCGCCGCTGTGCGTGTGCAGGTGCGCCTTCAAGCTTCCCCGGAGGCAGTAGCTCTTGCCGCACTCGGGGCACCGGAAGGGCTTCTCGCCGCTGTGGACGCGTACGTGCTCCGTGAGCCTGTACCGCTGAGCGAAGCTTCGGCCACACGTCGCACAGGAGAAGGGCTTCTGGCCGCTGTGCTGGAGCAGGTGGCTCTTCAGGTTCCCTCTGAGCCGGAAGCCCCTGTCGCACTCGGGGCACCGGAAGGGCTTCTCCCCGCTGTGGACCCTCGCGTGCTCGGCGAGCTGGGACGGCTGAGCGTAGGCCTTGCCGCACTCGCCGCACGGGAAGGGCCGCTCGCCCGCGTGCTGCCGCCGGTGCAGATTCAGGGAGGCCTTCAAGGAGAAGCTCCGGCTGCACTCGGGGCACCGGATAGGGCTCGGCCCCGCCGTGGAGTCACCGATGCTCGGCGAGATGCGCGCGGCGGTGGAAGCCCCGGCCGCACTGGGCGCAGGAGAAGGGCTTCTCCTCAGTGTGGACCTGGAGGTGCCGCGTGAGCCCCGAGCGCCGCGGGAAGGTCCTCCCGCACCGCTCGCAGGGGAACGCCGTCTGCCTGGCGTGGACGCGGCGGTGGCGCGCGAGCTTTGAGGGCCAGGTGAACCCCCGGCCGCACTGCCCGCAGGAGAAGGGCTTCTCCTGGCTGTGCAGACGCTGGTGCGCCTTCATGGCGTTCCTCCAGCAGAAGCTCCGGCCGCTCTCTGGGCACCGGAAGGGCTTCCTCTCGCTGTGCCGACAGAGATGGGCTCGCAGGCTGCTCTTGAGGCGGAAGCTTCTCTGGCACTCCGGACACCGGAAGGGCTTCTCCCCCGTGTGAACTCGGACGTGTTCGGTGAACTTGCTCCGGTGGGTGAACTTCCGCTCACAGTCGTCACAGGAGAATGGCTTCTCCCCGCGGTGCGCCCGCCGGTGGGCCCTCTGCCGCCCTGCGGACCCTGGAAGGGTGTCCTCCCGCTGTGCACCCGCAGGTGCTCGGCCGGCTCGTCCTGCTGGGTGAACCCCCGGCCACACTCCCGGCAGGAAAACGGCCTCTGCCCTCTGGGCGAACACACATGCTTGTTCAGGGCGGCTTTGGACCGGAAGGCCCTGCCACACTCGGGGCACTGGAAGGGCCACGGGCCCGGGCGAGCCACCTGGTGCAGGGCCAGGCTGCACCTGAGACAGCTGCTCTGCTCGCACGCGCCGCGCCGGAAAGGCTGCTTACACGGGACCGCCCGGAGCCACCTGAGCTCCGCCTTCCCCCTGGACTTGTTTTTGTGCTTCGGGTATTGACAGGACTGGCTCTCGCGGTGGTTCCTTTTGTGCTTCACAAAGGCTCTCTTTATCTGGAAGACCTTCCTACAGACAAAGCAGGAATAAAGTCTCAGACCTGGTGGAATTTCCAGGCTATCTGGGGTTCCCATTGGCTTATGCCGTGGATCGTTCTTGTCCTGATTAGATGCTGTGATGGCGAGGCTTTTATTATTTAGAATCTCTGTTTCTTGGAGACTTGGGTGTTGTAAGGCGGCTCTTTGATCTGATAAAATCTTTCTTTCCTCCTTGGATAAGGGAGCACAGAAGCCCTGCTCTTGGAGACCATTTAAATGGCATTCCTCCTCTTTTGCCCCGAGAGTTCCCTGGTCACCTGGAGAGACAAAAAGGCCCTCCCTCATCAGTGATGGGCCTGAGGGGTCAAGGACTGTCTTCACATCACTGACAACGTGGGAAAGGGACTCCCGTTGTCCCCATGACTTTGTGAATCTGCCTGCCACAGGTGAATTATATTGAAGTTTAACTTGGATGTGCACATCCTTTCATCATTTGTTAACAAAACGCTTAGCGTGAAAAAACTGGCAGGCAAATACATTTTGTGAGCCTATGAGGACCCTCAGAGGCTAAGCAGAACTTGGAAGAAAATAAAAATGAGTTACTCTGAGAATCTGACCATTTCATTATAATATTTCTTTAAATCTGTGAAATAAATAGCACAGTATTTAAGTAGAAAGGCTTCGGGTCATATTCTTGCACCCTTCCACCACACATTTCAGGAAAAGTTTTCTGAAGAAGTGCTAATAGGAAGTACCTTTCTTAGGAATGTCAAATGGCAATTTACTGAATTCACAAAGAACACTGTGGAAATAATTCCCTTTCCCAAGGAACTCCGAATTATAAGAAAGTCACTGCTGTTCCCAAAGTAAAAACCATGATGACAGGGTACAGAGGGAGCTGAGCTGCTACCTTATTCTCACCCACCACACCTGGAGAGGACAATTCCCGACCATTATCTGAGCTGCTATATTCCAGAACATCTTTTTCTCCCTCATGCTGTTGCAGTGGGTCACATAGCTCTCCTTTTTTAAATCTCTTAACCTGGGAGCAAACCTCACCTATCCGGCTTGCCCCAGAGCAGGACTCTTGATTCTGCTCTGAGGTCATCTCAACAACACAGATGTTTCCAACTAGATGATGTCATTTACTAAGTTAGCACCCACAGCTTTTGCCTGGACCATGAGAAGAGCATACTTGCCTGTCTCCTTGAATCCTATTTCTCATCACTTACTGTTTATCCCAGGCAGGGGAGTTACTGTTACTGGGTGAGTACCACCTGGTACAAAGGAAACATTTGTTTTTAGGGACAGCCACCAACGTCGTTCATTCTTTGGTACTCAAAAACCTTTCCAGGCCCTTTCTAAAGGATGAAATTAAACTCCCACCATGGCATTTTTGGTCTCTGATACCAATATGTGCCACCACTGCCACCCCCCCATCTTCCACTATGTCCCACAAATAACATTCAGCTATACTCAGCACCTTCCATTTTCTAAATATAACAGGCTTGTTCCCACCTCTAAGCCTCAGCTCATGTATGACCCCTGTTGAATCTTCTTTGCCTTACCAAATATGCCCATTCTATGCTATTTAAATCCTAATTCCTTTAGAAGTCCTCCTGGGATATTGCTGTCTCTCCTCTGCTTTCTCCTCTATATCCCTATAGTGCTTTATTATCATTGCCACTTACTATTTATAAGTGTATACAGTCTTATTTTATAGTTGACTAATCCAATAGTTCAATATAATTGACTAACCTAACTGCCATGTCAGTAGGTCAGTAAGACAGACAATAAACTCTTAGAGTGGGAAAACACATATATATATATATCTCCCAACCCCTGGCCTAAATAATATGTGACATAGTCCCATGAACATGGTAGGGACAATACTGATTAGATGAGTGAATTAATAGATGGTAGCAGTGAAATGAAGCCCCTGGGAATTCTTTTATCCTCCGATGGAGCTAGTCACACACTCCCTGGGTTTAAATTCCCTCTTTCTCAGGAGAGTCCTTGATACCCAGAGACTTAGTAGATCTCCATTTAGTAAAGCATTAACATACTCTAAAAAATGACACATTCTCTTAAATACTTAAAGTATTAATATATTTAAAATGTTTTCCTTATGATACAAGGAATTAAAAAGTAATCCTTCAAAAGGAATACAAAAATCCCAAGTTCTAAAAATCTGTACAATAAAAAAATATACTGTACAAAATTGGAAGGCTTCCCATTTCTCTGTACACAAATGGACATGATGATGTGATGGGGAAGATGGTTTTTCCTCAGGACTGGACAAATGGATCCTTTACTGTTCTCTTAAAGGCAGTTCCATTTTCTGTTGTTTTTTTTTTAATGAAATATATACAACTTCCTTCTTTATAAAAGTAAGACATATTTGCTACCAACTTGAGTGAAAAAAAATAACATTCTCCATCAAAATAATATTTCTTATTCACTACGTCCTGCTGACTCTGCAGAAAGATTAGCAAACAAGGCTAGGAGAATAAATGAGTCAGGCCCTCAAATCTATCTACTCACCAGAAAGGCTAAGTGTCATTTGTGTTTTCTCTAAGTGTCCTTGGTCTCTGATTAACAGCATTCTTCCTTGTTCCATCCAGGTGATCAAATCTGGCTTTGAAGAAATACAGCCTGCAGAGAGAGTCCACACAGACTCAGTCTGGGTTTCCTGAGTACTTGACTAAAAACAATTTTAGTTTTTAATTTTTAACTTTAACTTTAGTTTCATGGCTGACCTTGATTCCTGGAGACATGAGATCAATGTTAGTTTAAAAAAAAAATGGAAACTCTTGATTACATGAATAACTGTAAATGTTCCCGACAATATTTCACAAAATTAAAGGAAACAGGGAGGTTGGGGATGATGAGGATCCAGGCAGAGAGTATTCAAAAGGGATCATTATGAGAACAATGTGAGTAAAATAAAAAGCAGTCGGGGGCGGGGGGGGGGGGTCAAGGAGGGAACCCAGGTGACTAAACTTTTCTGATTAGACTCTGCACATCTAAGGAACCAATTACTGAGGTGCCCACATTCTTTCTAATATTTTATTTATTTATTTGGTTGTGCCACGTCTTAGTTGCAGAAGGCGGACTCCTTAGTCGCAGCTTGCGGACTCCTTAGTTGTGGCTCGCCAGTTCCTTAGTTGTGGCATTAGAACTCTTAATTGCAGCATGCACGTGGGATCTAGTTCCCTGACCAGGGATCGAACCCGGGCCCCCTGCATTGGAAGGAGGATTCTTTACCATTGTGCCACCAGGGAAGTCCCGCCCACATTCTTTCTTGATCAACGTAATGAAGGAACCAGGAGGCTGTTAAATGACAGTGATTATGAAGAAGTGGAGAGTAATGTGTCTAATGACATCAGCCTGAAGGGAGGAGGGGTTGTTACAAAGTAGTGGAGGGATTTTAAAGATGCATCAGATACCCTGCAGTGGTGTCACCTACGGCTCAGCCCTTGGATCAGTGTTTCTCGAAGTGACCTAGTTACCATCAGCATTAGCAGCACCTGAAGTACTTGTTAAAAATGTAGATGCCTGGGCCTGAGCCGGGACCTGCTAAATCCTAATCTCTGGAGTTAGGATCTGGACATCCTGTAAAGAAAATCATTTGCAAATAATATTGTTTGCTTTTTAAAATTTGGGAAAATCAGACTGGATTCTCCAAGCCCAAGGATTGTGATAACTCAAAACTCAACACTGGATCAGCACAGGGCTGTAGTTTCTCCTACCCTACTGGCCTCAGTTTCCTTAGCTTGACCCTAACCGTTGGGGTATCCTGGGGACAGCTGGGGGTGTCCTGTCCTATTGACAAATTTTCCCTAAATGATCCCAACTGGCCCTGTGGTTTAAATGTCATTTATACAATGACCCCAAATGTGTGAATCCAGTCCTGATTTCACTGGAATTCCAGTCTCGCATACTCAATTATCTACTTTATATTTCCATATAAATGTTTAATAAGCATCTCAAACTTAATGTGGCCAAAACCTGCTCTCTCCCAAGCCTTCCTCATGTCAGTGAATAAAATCACTGCCATCGGGGCTTCCCCGGTGGCGCAGTGGTTGGGAATCAGCATTGCTAATGCCAGGGACATGGGTTCAAGCCCTGGTCCGGGAAGATCCCACATGCTGCGGAGCAACTGAGCCTGTGGGCCACGACTACCGAGCCTGCGCTCTAGAGCCCATGCTCTGCAACAAGAGAAGCCACTGCAATGAGAAGCCTGTGCACCGCAACCAAGAATAGCCCCCACTCGCCGCAACTAGAGAAAGCCTGTGTGCAGCAACAAAGACCCAACACAGCCAAAAACAAATTGAATAAAATAAATTTTAAAAAAACAAAAGGCATTGCTCTTTAAAACAAAACAAAACAAAAAAACACTGCCATCAAGATACTCAAGCCAAAAATCTAGAAGTTGGTTCTTCTTTCACCGGACTCCACTGCAAGCCACTGGCAAAATCTGGGATGCTACCTCCAAAACATATCTGGAGACTGCCTCCTGCTCTCTATCTTCATTACTACATACCTGGTTCAGCTGCCACAAAGATTCACCAGTACTGCCAATGCTCCTGGTTGGTCTTTCTCCTTTATTTCTACGCACTACAACTTATTTTCCACATAGCAACCCAAGTAATCATTAAAAAAATATATATATATCATATTACTTCTCTATTTAAATCCCCCTATGGGAATTCCCTTGTGGCCCAGTGGTTAGGACTCTGTGCTTTCACTGCCGAGGGTGCAGGTTCAATCCCTGGTGAGGGAACTAAAAGCCCACAAGCTGTGTGGTGCAGCAGAAGAAAAAAAATCCCCCTATCATCTTCCCTTTATCTTTAGAATAAAATCCAACCCTGCGCCTCAGCCTAGAGGCCCTTCACAATTCGGCATAGCTGCGCTTTCTGTCCTCTTCTCCCATCACTCTTGTGCTAACCCTCTGTGCATATGCCACAATAGCCTCACTGTGGTTCCCACCATGTACTGAGCTCATTCACTCCAACCTTTGGGCCTTTGCACTAGTTCTTTCTCTGCTTAAAATTTTCTTCCCCATGATTTCACATGGTTGACTCCCTCTTGTCATTCATATCTCAGACAGAATTATAAGCCCCCAAAGAGAGAAAGAATTCTTCAGGTATACTGAGATCACCTATTAAATTGATAAGAGGAGAACTATTCTTTATGACACAAGACTGAGTTAGAGCAAGATGAGTAAGCAGTGAGGTACAATCTCCCCAAATTTCTCTTCCAATCCACTTCCTGAGTACTTCCCTGGAGATATCTAAGTATCCCATCCCCCTGCTCTCTTCTCTCTCCCTTTACCAGGGAAACTTTCATCCCTGTCGTATCCACGTTCTGCAATGTGTTGGGTCCTCAGCTTATTCTAATATAATAACTATGGCCCCTTCATGAGAGACTTAGTTCTTATAAGGATGCATCTCATTCAGGCAACATAAGCAGGCACTAAAGTATCAGTTAAAGAAATAAAACAACACACTTAAAAAAGAGAGAGGCAATTAGATTATTTTGTAATTCTGTGGGAGAAAAGGGGGAGGGTTGGAGTGGGAGATAGAGAATGCAGAGCGTTAACAAGGCTGAGGGGCACAGATATAACCGGATAAAAAGGGACAAAATTCCCAGGCCATTACAGGAAGTTGAAGAGACATTCTGAATGTGGATTGGGCACAGTATCATATTCAACCAGCCAACAGCCAATAAAGGGAAGAAAGCCTACTAGTATCAGGTTGGGTCCCAAAAAGCGATACCTTAGAAACGCATCTTACCCAGGGAATCAAGGCTCTCATAATTGGTCTTCATTTCCTGCTGATACATGTCCTTCTGCCACTTCTCCAGGATTTCCCACTCTCGCTCCAGAAAGTACAAGGCCACATCATCAAATGCCACGGGAAACTGAAATCATAAACAGTACATACATATATTTTCATTTCAAGGCTACTGTGTTTTTCAACATCCGTGTCTTTAAGAGACAGGAAGGAACGGTATTAAAGTAGTTATCTCTGGATGGTGCCACGAACATAATAAAGGGCTCAAAGAGGTCTGTTGGAACTAAGTAAAGTGAATGGATGAATAGCAGGCCTTTGAGCACATGTCCCGTCTCAAGGAGGATACTTCACACAGCAGCAAACAATTACTGCAGTGTAAGATTGGGCCAGTGTCGCCAGATATGTCAATGCGGTACGCGGGCCTCTCACTGTTGCGGCCTCTCCCGTTGAGGAGCACAGGCTCCGGACGCGCAGGCTCAGCGGCCGTGGCTCACGGGCCCAGCCGCTCCGCGGCATGTGGGATCTTCCCGGACCGGGACACGAACCCGCATCCTCTGCATCGGCAGGCGGACTCCCAACCACTGCGCCACCAGAGAAGCCCCAGATATGTCAATTTTTAAAGTAACTTTTAAATTTTGAAACGATTATAGATTCAAAGGTAGTACAGACGGGTTCCCTGTACCCTTCAGTTTACCCCAATGGTCACACGGTACATCATTATAGTACACTGTCAAAACCATGAAACTGACATTGGTAGTGTGTGTATAATTCTACGTGATTTCATCACATGTGCTGACTCATATAACCACCCTGCAATCATGAACAAAACTATTCCATGACCAGAGATCTCCTTTGGGCTACCCCTTCCTAATCACACCCACTAATCTATTATCCGTCTCTGTAACTTTGTCATTTCAAGACTGTTACAAAAATGAAGTCAGAGAATTCACTGGCAGTCCAGTGGTTAGGACTCCATGCATCCACTGCAGGGGGCACAGGTTCGATTCCTGGTCAGGGCACTGGGATACTGCATGCCATGTAACGTGGCCAAAAAAAAAAAGTCATAGTATGCAACTTTTTGAAATTGACATTTTTCAGCCATCATAATGCTCTTGAGATCCATCCAAGCTGTGTTTATTGCTTATCAATATTTCATTTCTTTCTATTGCTGAGCAGTAGTCAATGGTATGGGTATACCACAGTTTGCTTAACCACTTACCTATTGAGGGACAATGTAGTTGTTTCTAGTTTGGGGCTATTACCAAAAATCTGCTATAAATAATCATGTACAAGTTTTTGGTGGGGATACATTTCATTTTTCTGGGATAAATGCCGAGGTCTACAACTACAGGGCCATATGGGAAGTATATGTTGTTTTCTAAGAAACCATTTTCCAGAGTGGCTGAACCCTTTAACATTCCTACCAGCAATGCATGAGAGATCATTTCTCAGCATCCTCACCAGCATTTGGTAATGTTGCTTTTTTTTTTTTTTTGCTCGCACCGTGCAGCATGTGGGGTCTTAGTTCCCTGACCAGGGATCGAACCCGCACCCCCTGCCTTGGAAGGGTGGAGTCTTAGCCACTGGACTGCCAGGGAATTCCCAATGTTGCTATTTTTTATTTTCATCATTCTAATAGCTGTGCAGTGATCTCATTGGGATCCGAGTTTGCACTTCTCTAATGAATAATGATGATGAGCATCTTTTCATGTGCTTATTTCTCATCCACATATCCTCTTTGGTGAACTGTCTCTTCATGTCTTTTGCCCATTTTCTAATTGGACTGTTTTTTTTGTTGTTTTTGAATTTTGAGAGTTCTTTATATATTCTAGATATAAGTCCTTTGTCAGATATGCGGTTTGCAAATATGCCCTCCTCCATCCGTAGCTTGTCTTTTCACCCTCTTAACAGAATTTTTCCCAGAGCAAAAGTTTTTAATTTTGATGACATCCAACTCATAATTTTTTTCTTTTATAGATTGTGCTTTTTGTGCCACATCTATGAACTTTTCACCAAGCCCTAGGTCCCAAAGGTTTTCTCCAATGTCATCTTAGAGCTTAACATTTTACATTTGGATGTGACAGTCCATATATATATATATATTTATTTATTTGTTTATTTTGGTTGCACTGCATCTTAGTTGTGGCAAACAGCCTCCTTTAGATGTGGCTCAAAGTCTCCTTCATTGCGGCTTGAGGGCTCCTTAGTTGCGGCACGTGGGCTCCTTCATTGTGGCATGCAAACTCTTAGTTGCGGCATGCATGTGGGATCTAGTTCCCTGACCAGGGATCGAACCCGGGCCCCCCTGCATTGGGAGTGTGGAGTCTTAACCACTGCCACCAGGGAAGTCCCTGGATGTGACAGTTTTATGTGAACTCTCCTGATTTTTACATTTTGGCAACTAAAATTCACAATTTTAACAAGGAATAGTTAAAAACAAACAAACACCCAAAACACACAGGTTCGAGCCACAATTTGTTCATGGACGTTTAATCTACAACCTCTGGTATGGACTGACTAACCAGGACCACTCTTCCTGGAGGTTCGAAAGACAGATGCACTGTGACAATAGGGAAGGAAGAGAAGATATATAATTTAGCTTGTGAAGATTCCATTTCACTCCTTTCAAATTCTGTACTACAAATGTAGATGAGAGCCTACCAAGGCAAGTGCTGGGCAACTCACAAGACAGCTCGGGCTCTTCTCAAGGATATGAAAAATGTTGGTCCCAAATGCTACAAAGTAAACTCTCCCAATAAAGGAATCTAGGAAACTCCACAACCAGGGCCACTTGACACTTTCTGAAGAGAAAAGTTGCAGAGATAAAATTCCATCATCAAAACTATTACAGGCACCCAAAGCTGAAGTATCAGCTAGTATAACAAACAAGTTAAAACTTGGTGTTGCATTTAAGGTGGGACTTTCAAAGAAATTCCTCTACTGTTTACTTGCAACTCACCCACGTGCTTTCCACCTACAAAAGACTTTTCTGTGAGCATTCTCACAATTAGCACTGAACTGCTCCAGTGAAAAGGAAAATCAACCAGAAAAATGCTGATTTCTCCCTGCCTACCCCCAATAACACAACAGCCAAGAAGCTGACATCACTTGAGCTTTTTCTGTGGACTCAAACTTATAGTCAAAGAAGAACTATTACAAACCACCAAGTTTCACAGAACATAGAGAGATATTCCAGGACGTTGAAGAGAGGCGGCCTGAAGAAATCTGAACAGAATTGGTACCTGCCAAGGAATGCTGGGAGAGAGGGGTGAGAAGCAGAAGGAAAGAAAATGCATTACATTAGTGAGATTATTAGATAGGAAATCTCAGTGGAGATACAAGGAGAACTTGCATACTTAGAACTTAATTGAATGTAGAGTTTCCTGGATTAGGCTTGGGATATGTCTTTCAAACTCTAAAACCAGTGTTCAAATTTTCCATTAAATCACTAGAGTATTCGTGGTAAATCTGAATTAGGATAACCACCCAAACTGGTTAAGTTTTCCGTCTTTTCCTAGAGGGAGCAGTCTCCAGTCTTCTTCCAACTTTTCCTCACTTGCTGATGAAGATGTGCTTCTCTGAAACTCCATGTCAGCAGAGCTCGGAACGTGAGCCCAAGAAAAACCGGGACGTTCAGAGACCCCCGCACAGGACGGGAACAGCAGGGGAACTGAACGGACCACAAGCGTGACCCTGGGTTTCCCCACGGACCCCTTTCTCCCAGATCAACCTCACAACAACTCGAGCACCTAGACCGCGCCTTCTCCGGCCCGGGGTCGGAGCGCAGTCCTGCTTACAGACAATCCCCGGCCGGGGCTCCCACCGCCTCACTCTCTGAACCGGGAGCCCACTCCAGATCGCGACGGGGCCCGCATCGTCCACGGCCCCTCTTACCGGAGCCGGCTCGGCCATATCCCCTCGCGGTCCCGCCCGACCCAGGCCCCCCAGCCACCCGGGAATCCAGGCGACGCCGCAGCACCTCCCCTACGGCAGTCCCGCGCTCCGCCCAGACCAGCCGGCCCGGCCCGGGCGCGGTGCACGCTGGGACAGGCGGCCGCTCCGCCCCCACAGCGGTCCCTGCGGCTAGGAGGCGCGAACGCCGGCCGCGGGAGCTGCCTGCGCTGTGCCGGCTGCAGGAGTGGACCTCGAGCACATTTTCAAGTGCCTAGTTCTCACCCACAGACCCTCTTCGGTGAAATATCTCTTCACGTCAAATAGTCTTATTTTAACTTTGTTCTGATTTACCTTTCTTTAATTACTATTGACGCTATAGACTTTTTTAAATTGAAAATTTTATTGAAATAATTGTAGTTTTATATGCAGTTATAAGAAATAATGCAGAGAGGTCCCATGTTTCACTTCTATTAATTTGTGTGTGTGGGTATTTAGTTCCATGAGGCTTTAGGCTTTTCTATGCATTAATTTGTTTTTCCTCCTTTGTAACGCTTTCTTCATTCCCTATTTGATCCTAGAAAATGATCTTACATATTTATATAAATTCCATATCACATCACGGTCACATCATATAATCCAGTGATGTTTCTCATACATTTCTTATTCAGTAGCTCGACTTATAAGATTTTTCAAATGTATATTTTCAAATTCACTTATTTTTGTCTTTGATGCAATCTGACACTTAAGTATTTAGTATTTCTCTGTATATACACTGAGTAGTAAATACAAATTTATTTTCTTTGATAAACCATTTAACTATGTAAAACTATCCAGTTTATGGTGTTAGATATGGATCTAAAGTAGTTCTTATTATTCTAATATCCATCTGTACTACTTGGACAGCCTTTGCTCTATCACAGTGAAATTTGCTTTATTCCCTTAACTAGTAGTGTTCCTGAGACTTCAAAGCCACTGAAACCCCTTCTCTTTATGTGTGTCTGGAGGGCTCACAAACTTCCTTAGTGACTCTTGTAGTGTCTCCACTGTTGTCCCTCTGCTGCTGCCAATGAGCATGTCACTGTTGTTGTGGTAGCCAGTGATGATTTCTCCTAAAGCTGCTGCTGGGGCCTCAAAGTTGGGGGTATGGATTTTCCTCAAATGATTACAGTTTTCAGGCTAATTAAGTTTCTGAGCTTACAATGTCTTTTACTGGGACATTCAAATGATATTCCCAGGAGACCAGAAAGGTGAGCACCTGAAGGACACCCCTACCTATTACACACTCGGTGTGTAAATGGCTGCCCAGTCTCTGGATGTCTCTTACACAGAAGGAAAGAAATCACAAATAGGCACGAATACAGCTATTTTTGTAAAATTCTGCTTAGCTTCCTAAACCATCTGTACAGGTCAGCCCTTCTGTTCTCCATGAATGAGGAAGGTGTTTCCCTACACGACCTCACAACTATCCTGTCCCAAGTTTTAGGCCACCCCAAACCAACTTTGCACATCTCCATTTTCCCCAGAGTTCTTTCTGGCTGACTTCAGGGAGTCCTATTACACAAGGAAGCCACCTATGGTGGAAGGAGCTTGAGTTTAATGTGAGAAAGACCTGGCTTTGGATATAGGCTATACCGTCCGCCATCTTTGTGACACCAAGCAAGTCACTTGACACTTGGAACCTTAGTTTCCAAATCTGAAGGGTCGCTGTAATAATTAAGTGGGAAGCAACTTAAATGTTCATTGACAGAGGAATGTATAAAGAAAATGTGGTACATACATAAAATTGAATATTACTCAGCCATAAAAAAGAATGAAATAATGCCGTTTGCAGCAACATGGATGGACCTCAAGATTACCATACTATGTAAAGTAAGTCAGAGAAAGACAAATATCATATGATATCACTCATATGTGGAATCTAATTTTAAAAATGATATAAATGAACTTATTTACAAAACAGAAACAGACTCACAGATTTCAAAAACAAACTTATGGTTACCAAAGGGGAAACGTTGGTGGGGGAGGGGTGGATAGGAATAAATTATGAGTTTGGGATTAACATACACACACTACTATATATAAAATAGGTAACCAACAAGGAAGTACTGTATAGCACAGGGAATTTTACTCAATATTCTGTAATAACTTATATGGGAAAAGAATCTGAAAAAGAATGAATATATGTATATGTATAACTGAATCACTTTGCTGTACACTTGAAACTAACACAACATTGTAAATCAACTATACTTCAATAAAATAAAAAATAAAATATATGTAAGCAAAAAATAAAAACTAAGTGAGAGAACATAGATAAAGCAGTTTTATCACAGTACCTGGCATTCATTCCTCCTGGCCTCGCCCCTCTCCCACCTCCCTCGGCCTCAGATTGTCTGGTATGCAGAGAGGCACATCCTTCACCCTACCTGGAAGTCTCCTTGGCTTTCTTCTCTCGAGTCTTATTTTCTCTCCTAGCCTGAATCTCCCAGTCCTGTGTTATTTCCCTGCTAAGAATTCAGCATAAAATCCAGCATATTAGGCAAAAATCAGATATAGTCAAAATTACCCCAAACATCTTCCAATTTGCTCCTAATTGTTGTACACATGGTTTCATACAACTCTGTACAGCAGTTCTTTTTTTTTTTTTTTTTGGCGGTACGCGGGCCTCTCACTGTTGTGGCCTCTCCCGTTGTGGAGCACAGGCTCCGGACGCGCAGGCTCAGCGGCCATGGCTCATGGGCCCAGCAGCTCCATAGCATGGGGGATCCTCCCGGACCGGGTCGCGAACCCGTGTTCGCTGCATTGGCAGGCGGACTCTCAACCACTGCGCCACCAGGGAAGCCCATGTACAGCAGTTCTTACACACACAAATGTTTCAGAACCAGTAACTTAGACCAGAGGCAGGAAGGAAATGAAAGTCCAGTTATAGATGTCTGCACATTCAAACCATCCTGCCTCTGAGATAATCATCGAATCTCTGGAGGTGGAGAAGCAACGAGTGGGGAAATGGAAAGTGTTGCTGCGTGACTGTTGGGACTCCTCTAGTCCTCTTTAATATTAAACCTCTATAAGCTTTCCACAGTCAGTAGACTTGAGTGCCATCATTCCACTAAGCACATACTGGAGGCACACAAGATGTGAAGTATCTGCCACATGGGGGCGCTATGAGAACTAAAAGCTACAATGTGCTTATTCCAGCAGCGCTTGGTGTATAGTAAGCGCTCAACATAAGTCAGCTGTTGTTATTACCTTCTTTAAAAGGAGCAGATAAAAGATCTAAAAATCCCAGAACCAGATGGAAAACTCCCTTTCTCATTTCACTGAGAAGCATCATATACACTTAAATGAAAATATATGAACCAGTTCTTTTAAAATATCTGGTTAGAGAAACCCAAGATTCTGAAAAATTACACACACACACACACACACACACACACACACGGAGGAAGAACGTTACCTATAATATTCTGTTTTATTTTTTCTTTTCTGGGGCTAAGCCAGGATCTGTTTAAATTACTGGGATTCACTGTTCACTGTTCTTTTTCTGGTATGGTGCTGGAAATGAGGAGGAAGGTGCCTGTCAACCCCCAAAGAGAAACCATATCCTAACCTGCAGCTTAGATTGTAAAGTTGCATTTGTCAAGTTTGAACTCTGATTTGAATCACTATTTACAAGCAAACGCTAATGTTTCCTCCTCAATAAGCAGGAGAAAAATTCTTGTTTTTTAAGCAGGAATGAATGGGGGAGGCTGTATTGAATCTAGGAATCCTGGGAGAATGTGGCAGTCTGGTCCCCAGCTGCATATTAACAGATGCCTGGCATAGAATTTTGTTTAGGAATCATATTAGCCACTCCCACCTGCCGTATGGGGCAAAATGCATCACCTAACAGATTACCCTTTCCCGTCTTTTTTTTTTTTAATTTACTTATTTTATTTTAGGCTGCATTGGGTCTTCGTTGCTGCACGCGGGCTTTTTTCTGGTTGCAGCGAGCAGGGGCTACTGTTCTTTGAGGTGCGCAGGCTTCTCATTGCATTGGCTTCTCTTGTTGCAGAGCGTGGGCTCTAGGGGTGCAGGCTCCAGTAGTTGTAGCACGCGGGCTCAGTAGTTGTGGTTCACAGGCTCTAGAGCGCAGGCTCAGTAGTTGTGGCACACGGGCTTAGTTGCTCCATGGCATGTGGGATCTTCCCGGACCAGGGCTCGAACCCATGTGCCCTGCATTGGCAGGCGGATTTTTAACCACTGTGCCACCAGGGAAGTCCACCCTTTCCATTCTAAAGATCTGGCCTTCCTAGTCTTACATTGAGGAAACATTTCCATGAGCTGTAGTGAACTGAGGAAAAAATATATGTTCGAGGCTCTCTACCCCCGTAAGAGCTGGAGAAAGTGTAACAATGACACAGATGGGGAGTTCCTGAAATAAATCCCCAGGAGGCATCTATAAATTTATAAAATGTGGATTCAGGGGAACTAGCCATGGGGAAGGCTTGGGACCCTGTTGCTTACTCATTGTCTTGTCAAAATTAAATGTTCTGTGGTTGCAGTTATACTGTGTTTTGGTGATGGTGACCATTTCTATCTCTTCGGGAATGAAACCTGGAGAAATCAGTGTCATAGTCTCACTTTGGAAATGATAGAGCGAGCTCCCCTGGGACTTGCAGCACCCCAGACATACGTCAAGAGTTTCCTCTGATGCATCTCAAGGTAGTCTCTGCAGTGTCCATGCTGAGGAATCCCACAAGTGTGCCAAGTTAGTGAGTGCTTTGTGCTGTGAAAGTGTCAACCTGCTGTATAGCACAGGGAATGCTACTTCACTTCGCTGTACAGTAGAAACTAACACAGCATTGTAAAACAACTATACCCCAATTTAAAAAAAAGAGAGAGATCAATGTAGATGTCCTTCTTCATAGGGACAGGAATTTGTTTTGTTCCCTGCTGTATTGCCAGGGTACAAAATCTGATACAGAGTAGATAAACACATCTTTGTTGTATGAAAGAATATTAAAATCAAAATATGTTGCCACTTTAAGCAAGACTAGAAAGAATAAGTAAAACTCTTCTCTTTAAATGACTTGGGATCTGGATCACTTTCCATAATGAGTTTTACCAAAAGCTTTAATCTGAGAGCATTGCAATTGTCTGAAAATTTGCTTGAGAACAATATAAGAAGGAAAGTTTTTTGAGTGTCAGAAAACTCTGTATATCCCACACAAACAAAAATATAATTTTTTATCATAAAAAAGAAGGTCTCGGGCTTCCCTGGTGGCGCAGTGGTTGAGAGTCCGCCTGCCGATGCAGGGGACACGGGTTCGTGCCCCGGTCTGGGAAGATCCCACATGCCGTGGAGCGGCTGGGCCCGTGAGTCATGGCCGCTGAGCCTGCGCGTCCCGAGCCTGTGCTCCGTGATGGGAGAGGCCACAACAGTGAGAGGCCCGTGTACCGCAAAAAAAAAAGAAGGCCTCTGTAAAGAAATGCAAAAGTATAAAGAAAATAAAGTCATACCACCTACGTAAAAAAAAAAAAAAAAAAGAAAGTGTCAATGAACCAGAAGTCCCCCAGAAATGATAGCAAAATGCACTGAAAGCGAGGTTGAAGTTTTGAGTTATTATTATTTTTTTTAATATTTATTTAGGCTGCTCCAGGTCTTAGTTGCAGCATTTGGACTCTCAGTTGTGGCATGCATGTGGGATCTAGTTCCCTGACCAGGGATTGAACCCTGGACCCCTGTACTGGGAGCGCAGAGTCTTACCCACTGGACCACCAGGGAAGTCTCTGAGTTATTGTTTCTTTCATGAAGACTTCTTCCAAAAATGTGAGGGATTAAAAAGAAAGAAAGAAAGAAAAAACTCAAGAGGGGGGAGGGCCTTCCTAAGCAAGGTACCAACCCCCAAAATCATAAAAGACTGAAAATGTCAATTACATAAAACTAAAAAATTTCTGTTTTGCAAGATGCCAAATGGCAGATGTCAAACTAGGGAAAGTATATATAACACATAAAAAATTGCTGGTTTATATAAAGAGTTTGTGCAACTCAACAAGAAAACATCAACAACTCAACAGAAAAAATATTTTAAATGTGAACAGTTCACAGAAAAGGAAATTCCCAAGGCTTTTAAGCTTAAGATGTTCAACTTTACTCATAATAAGAGAAATACAAAGTTAAATTAAATGAGATTCCACTTTTTACTTAGGTTGGCAAAGATCAAAAAAGTTCATAATACATTGGGCTACAAATATGGAAGAAAAAGGCACTCTCATACATCTTGGTGAGAATTTGTGAACATGACCTCTATGAAGGACAATTTATTGATAGATGTCAACATTTTATCTTATTTTCTAATTATTTTTGGCTGCACCGCACAGCATTTGGGCTCTTAGTTCCCCAACCAGGGATCGAACCAGCACCCCTTGCATTGGAAGTGCAGAGTCTTAACCACTGGACCACAGGGAAGTCCCTACTTCAACATTTTAAATGTACACACCTTTTAATCCAGCAATTCCACTTCGAGGAATTTTTCCAACAGATGGTTTTGTACCTATGCACAGAGAATTATGTTCCAGGATATCTGTTACTATATTGCTTATAAAAGCAATATTATCTACTTAGACTAGAAATAATCTAAGTGTGCCTCAATAGGGGATTGGTGTCAAGTAAGGAACTGCACAGGGTTTTACCCTATTTGCAAGTTCCCAAGTTAGCCTGCCATAGTTTCCATGGATGCTGGACAAGACAGGAGATTCCTGGGTCAGAGACAAAGGACTCTGTTACTCACAGAGCAGGGGGCAGTGTGAGCTTCATGTTCCGGTCAATTCACTCCTGGGGGTGACACAATATGGCCCAGGTGGCTAAGGCACACACAATGGACCTGTGCCAAGGAACAGCGAGCCTAGGAGCCCCCCGCTGGGGCTGCCAGATTTAACAAGTAGAAACACAGATGTCCAGTTAAATTTGAGTTTCAAATAAACAAAAAATAATTTTTTAAAATTTATTTTTGGCTGTGTTGGGTCTTCGTTGCTGCATGCGGGCTTTCTCTAGTTGCAGCGAGCAGGGGCTACTCTTCATAGCAGTGCATGGGCTTCTCATTGCAGGGGCTTCGCTTGTTGCAGAGCACAGTCTCTAGGCACGCGGGCTCAGTAGTTGTGGCTCATGGGCTCTAGAGCTCCGGCTTTGTAGTGGTGGCACATGGGTTTAGTTGCTCCGTAGCATGCGGGATCTTCCCGGACCAGGGCTCGAACCAGTGTCCCCTGCATTGGCAGGTGGATTCTTAACCACTGCGCCACCAGGGAAGTCCCCCCAAATAATTTTTAATATAAATGTTTCACAGGGCACAGTGACACTAAAAATTACGTGTGGTTTATTTGAAATTCAAATTTAATTGGGCATCTTATATTTAATCTAGCAATCCTATGTTAATCTTGTAAGGGGGATGTTAGTCGACTTGTCCAACCTCTGACCTGGAGGAAGACAATATCTTTACTATCTTTGTCAAGAAAAAAATCTGCCTTCTCCCCCAGGGGGAGACATGGTCTCTGTCCTCCCAGGTTGTTTGCATACACATTCCCTTGAAATGAAACAGTTTTATCCAGTCCAGGATAAAAACTGTTACAAGACATGTAGAAACACCATGGAGAATTGCCCACCAAAAATTCACATAAACTATGGAGTAAAAAACATGTATGTCATATGGTTGACGTAGGGATTAAACCTGATGGTTGTGTAAACAAATAATAATCACTAGTTCATTTTCAGTTTCCTTACCTAATTGCTGTTTTAAATTTTTTGCAAGCTTCTTTTATGATTTCATTTAGCTTGCCAACCTAACTTTCTGCATCTGCGCTCTGCTCCCCACTTTACCACATTTTAAGATCCAACAGCACTGCCCCTCATGTACTTTTCTGAATATCCCATGCTGAGCACACCTCTGGGACTTTGCATGGCTCTTCACTCTGATTGGAATGACCATCTCCCATTCCCGGGACAGCTGATAACTTCTATTTTCCTTCAAGACTCAGCTATCATGCCAACTACTCCAGGAAACCTTCCCTGAAACTCCCAGAACACAGAAAAAGTTTCTTTCCTATATGCTACTTACTATAGCTGCTTTTATTTCATGTTTATATCTGTTGTAGGTTGGACTATATCCCCCCCCCCAACAAAAGACATGTTGAAGTCCTAACCCCTGGTATCTGTGAACGTGACCTTATTTGGAAATAGGTTCTTTGCGGATGTGATTAAGATGTTAGTTAAGATGAGGTCGTATGGGGGCTTCCTGGGCTTCCCTGGTGGAGCAGTGGTTGAGAGTCCACCTGCCGATGCAGGGGACGCGGGTTCGTGCCCTGGTCAGGGAAGATCCCACATGCCGTGGAGCAGCTGGGCCCGTGAGCCATGGCCCCTGAGCCTGCGCGTCCGGAGCCTGTGCTCTGCAACGGGAGGGGCCACAACAGTGAGAGGCCCGCATACCGCAAAAAACCCAAAAAACAAACAAACAAAAAGATGAGGTCGTATGGGAGTAGGGTGGGCCCTTAATCCAATATGACTGGTGTCCGTATAAGAAGAGAAGAGAAGCAGAAACACAGAGGCACAGGGAGGACACTATAAGTTGATGGGAGCAGAGATTGGAGTGATAGTGATGCCTCTGCAAGTCAGGGAACACAAGGATGGCCAGCAAATCCCAGAAGCTAGGTAGAAGCAAGGAACGACTCTCCCTAGAGCCTCAGAGGGAACATGGCCCTGCCAACACCTTGATTTCAGAATTATAGCCTCCAGAACTGTGGGAAACTAAATCTCTGTTGTTTTAAGCCACCCAGCTTGTAGTACTTTGTTATGGCAGTCCTAGGAAATGAATACGTCACATAATTACACAATATGCATTGAGTTGAAATTATTTACTTTCTTGCCACCTCCCACTGCTAAGTAAAGCTACAGCCCCACGAGGAAAGTTTACCTTATTCCACTCTTTATCCCCTGTACAATATCTGGCACATGGAGGCACTCATAAATGATTGTAAAACGTGAAAGAAACGTTATAGTGTCAATGATCATTGTTGACTTTTCCAAAACCCAAAAGTTCTTAATCAGTTTACACTTGGCAGTGAAAAGACAATTTTGCATATCATTGAATGTTTCAAATTGTAATGTCTTCTCAGTGAAAAATCTATAACCATCCTCAGCCATCTCTGATTGGTGGGCTCTCTCTTCTTACCTCATTCAGGTAAAAATTTCACATTAATATTTGGTTTACAGGCAATATGGGGAGTTCCCTGGTGGTCCAGTGGCTAAGACTCCACGCTCCCAATACAGGGGGCCTGGGTTCGATCCCTGGTCAGGGAACTAGATCCCACAGGCCGCAACTAAGACCCTGCACAGTCAAATAAACAAATAAGTAAATATTAAAAAAAATTACGTGGGGAAGTAGTGCAGTAGAGTAGTCAAGAACTTGGGCTGTGGATAAACAAAAAGGCCCTACTGTATAGTACAGGGAATGGTATTCACTATACTTTTATAAACCATAATGGAAAAGAATATGAAAAAGAATATATAGATGTACAGCTGAGTTACTTTGCTGTACAGCAGACATTAAACACAACATTGTAAATCAACTATATTTCAATAAAATTAAAAGAAAAAAACAACTTGGACTGGGAAGTCAAAGGAACTTGTATTTGAATCCCTACTTGTCCACTTCTTAGTCCTGTGACCTTGGGCAAATTATTTGACTTTTAAGGCATGTTATCTCTATTATAGAATAGTTGAGAAGATTAAATCATATAATACATGTAAAGAGCATAGCATGGCCCCTGACATTTGGTACTCAATAAATGTTAGTTGTTATTGCTATAAAGAGATCATGAAAGGGAAAGATGTTAATATAATTTTTCCCACAACTAGAAGAAAATGTAAAACTATTTTTGTAGTTTTGGAGTAACATGGCAAAACACAAATTTAGAAGGCATAAAGGGAAGCACACTGACAGATTTGACTACATAAAAATAAACTTGGGGAATTTCCTGGTGGTCCAGTGGTTAGGACTCCATGCTGTCACTGCCGAGGGGCCAGGTTCAACCCCTGGTCAGGGAATTAAGATCCCACAAGCTGCGTGGCGTGGCCAAAAAATAAAAAATAAAATAAAAAATTTAAAATAATAAATAAATAAAAGCTAAACTTTGGAACATTAAAAGATACAACAACAGCAACAAAAACAAAAGTGAGAGTTATGTATTGCTGGTGGGAATGTAAATTGGCATAACTTCTCTGGATAGCCACATATCTCAAGAGTCTAAAATAATCATGCCCTTGCCCAGTAATCTCTCACTCCTGGCAACTGCATCTAAGAAAACAATCAAAAAAGCTTATAAAAATTATGGAGAAGCAGAATCATCTTAAATTTATGTTGTAGTAAAAATTAGAACCTACATGTATAAATAAATTATTAAACACATGTACAGTGAAGTAATATGTAAACATTTCATTTATGTTTTAGAAGAATATTTAATGCTAGGGAAGATATTCAAGTGTATTAAGTAATAAAGGCAGCTTGCAAAACAGTACTTACGGTTCCAACTATGTTAAATACACAAACAAATATACATAGAAGAAAGAGGCCTGGGAGGATAGACACCGAAATGCTGAGTGATTATCTCTGAATAGTGCAGTTATAGGTGGCTTTTGTCTTCTTTATAATCGCTGTATACTTCAAATATTCTGCAAAGCACAGAAAAAGAATAATAAACGTGAATGGAGAAAGACAAAAAGAAAAAGTAAAGGCGTCAGCCTCAGAATTCTGGTGGCCACTGGTAGTAAAAATAGAAAATATTTTCAACCTATCTACATCATATAAATATAAAAATATTTAAATAAAAAATAACATCCATACTTCCAATCGAGATGGATAATAGACTTGGAAATTTCCATCTACAGTCACAGTAATCTGGTCACTGCACAACTGCCAGGCCTTTCACATGTGCCCAGATGAGAACTACATGCACATGTACTGGGGGTGCACTATTTTCTATTTGGCTTCAAGTTCAGTGTTTGGCCAAATTCTGCTGTTCAGCTGTGGTGTTCAGCCTTGGCCACTGCAAAGTGGAATAGTTGAAGGCTTACTCAATGCCATTTCTGGCATCCTTAAACTTGTACATGAGTAAGACTGTGCTGTTGGGTAGATTTCCATCATATCCCATCAGTGCATCAATCTTCAGTAACATAAACATGGCATGTCATGGACCTAGAGACTGTCCTACAGAGTGAAGTAAGTCAGAAGGAGAAAAACAAATATTGTATACTATCGCTTATATGTGGAATCTAGAAAAATGGTACAGATGAACTTATTTGCAAAGCAGAAATAGAGTCACAGATGTAGAGAAAAAACTTACAGTTACCAAGGGGGGAAGGGGGGGATGGGACCAACTGAGAGATTGGGTTTGACATATATACACTACTATGTATAAAATAGATAACTAATGAGAACCTACTGTATAACACAGGGAACTCTACTCATTGCTCTGTGGTGACCTAAATGGGAAGGAAACCTAAAAAAAGTGGATATATGTATAGGTATAACTGATTCATTTTGCTGTACAGCACAAACTAATACAACATTGTAAAGCAACTATACTAAAATAAAACGTAATTTAAAAAGAACATGGCAAAAAAAAAAAAAAAGAACATGGCATATCAGTCATTGTTAGTATATGAATATTTGCTCTCAAATTTAAATATTTGAAATTCTAGATGTAACTAGAAGTGCAAAATCCAATGATGTGCTTTATATGTTGAAATGCTAACAATTGAGGTATATATGAATGTATTTTTAATATTGCAAAAGTAAAATGCTACAATAATTATTGCGGATTATGAAAGGTGCTGATTTTATGTAATAAATGAGAAGTTTCAGGTAGTCAAATATTAAGAGTTAATATGAATATTGAGAGAATGTCATCCAGATAACTTAAAAAAATATATATCCTTTTTGAAAAAAAAAAAAAGAATAAAAAAAGGGCTTCCCTGGTGGCGCAGTGGTTGAGAGTCCGCCTGCCGATGCAGGGGGCGCGGGTTCGTGCCCTGGTGTGGGAGGATCCCGCATGCGGCGGGGCGGCTGGGCCCGTGAGCCATGGCCGCTGGGCCTGCGCGTCCGGAGCCTGTGCTCCGCAACGGGAGAGACCACGGCGGTGAGAGGCCCGCGTACTGAAAAAAAAAAAAAAAAAAAAAAAGAATAAAAAAATATATATCCTTTTTGAACCTACAGATGTTCATAGAAATATAAATATGACCACAGGGCAAAACTAACAAAGATTAGATTGTATCACAATTCTAATTACTGTAGAATTATTTGGTGCAATTGCATTCATAACACTAAGTAATCTTTAGAAACTAATGTTTAATTAAATTCCATTTGGTCTGTTAATCCTAAAAAAGAAAAAGCCCTATTTGGTAATTTTTCACATATTAGGAGGGTAAAATTAAATGCAGAATGTCAACATGGCTATCTCAAAATTTCACAAGGACAAAAAAAGTCATGTACAAGACATATATGATTAATCATCTTTGATTGAGACATGATTAAAAATATAGAGAGAGCCTGGAAAAAAAGGAGAAAGGAGATAAAATGAGACACCCAAAATACATTTCTTCTCTCTAAACAACGGACTTTACAAGAATGCTTTTAATTAGACAATGCCTTGTGGTTTGGGATCTGTGAAGGGTAATATTTTTTAAAGCTTGTAGAAATAATTACTGTAGACTTATAACCATTTTAAGCTGTTGAAGAGAAAGGATTTTTTTAGATTTGCCCAAGCTATGAATTCTAAATATTGATTTATTTTAGAAAACATTCCTAAAAATTTTTTCCTGATTTATATTTTGTTGTACACAAAAAGGTTATTGAAATTATGAAATACGCTACCACAGTACGTATATGGTATGTGTGACATTTGGACATGAAGAATCAACCTTAATTTTTTTAGGTTTGACAACATAGAGGATTAATGATTAATTCAACTGTTTCCTCTTTCCTTACTTGATGAACGATTGCCGGGTCTCACACACATAGTGAATTCGACTTTCAGAAACATTTATGGAATGTAAAATCTGTAAAGGGAAATGCACAAAATTATTGACTACGGAGCAAATATGGTAAAGGCTATGGGTACAAGCATATAATTTGTTTACTCCCTTCAGTTCTATGTTTAGAAAATGGTTATAGCTTAAAAAGATGTAATAGAAAATGAGTGGCTTCAAGCAGAAAGATTGTAGACTACTTCCACAATTTTTCTTCAACCAATAACAAATTTTGTTAAACAAGAACCTTTGAAATTGTCTTGTCGTGTACATATGCAAAATTTTTCAACAAGATAGAACAACAGCTATTACATCCGTCAAAGGCTTATAGAATAAAGAAGGCCTTAATTCTGTATTTTCCAGAGAACGTTACCAACGTAGCAAGACTTACTAATAACCGATGGTGATTTACATGGAAAGCAGTTTGTTTGCTGGAACTTGCTGAATAAATTGATGTCCCTTGAGAATGCAAGTATTTCCTACATCATTGCTGCTGAAAAAAGATTTCCTTTTGATTCTACTCTAAGGAAGATGCTGAAATTGATGTGCATACAAGGAAAGCCAAGATGCAGGTGGAAACTTCAATTATTTTCTTAACTTGAAAACCAGTTAAATTGCTCCATTGTCCCATTTCTAGATCCAAAGTTTAAGAACAAATTTTTCTCCAGTGAGTATGTATAGTGGCAAGAACAGGCTAAAATATTAGAAATTAGGGACTTCCCTGGTGGCACAGTGGTTAAGAATCCGCCTGCCAATACAGGCGACACGGGTTCGCGCTCTGGTCCGGGAAGATCCCACATGCCGCGGAGCAACTAAGCCTGTACGCCACAGTTACTGGAGCCCCGTGCTCCGCAGCAAGAGAAGCCACCACAATGAGAAGCCCACGTACTGCAAGGAAGAGTAGCCCCCTCTCGCAGCAACTAGAGAAAGCCCATGCACAGCAACGAAGACCCAATGCAGCCAAAAATTAAAAATAAAATAAAAAGATATTAAAAAAAGGAATTAGAAATTAAAAATATGAGGATGGCCATCTTAAATCTGCTTCTGAAAATATGTATTTTCTTGAAACAGTGCACAAAACTTCAGTCAGCAAAATTGCTTCGATGAAATGCTATCACCATCCCCCCAAATTTTCAAGGCTAAGAATTAAAAAAGAGAAAATCTTTACCTTAATAAGCTCCTATTAGAAGAAAGAATATTTAATGGTAATGTTACCATATTATACTGGCAGAACTAGACCTATGCCCCAAGAAGCTCAGTTGAAAGTATCTTATTTAGTAATACAATTGTTTCTATTTAATGGTCATAGGAGTGTCCAGCAGTTGCTGTTCTTGCCTTATAAGTTCAAACTTTAAATTTTTTAAAGTTTTAATTACTACATTTTTAATAATAAAATTACAAAAATGAATTTCCTTTCCAAGAAAATTCAGATTTCCCCCCTCTTTTCTAGAAGTTCATTCGATTATGGTGATATTCTGATTCAGAGAATAGCAATTTTTTTAACATCTTTATTGGAGTATAATTGCTTTACAATGACAATTTTTTACCATCATTCACCATTTGACCAAAATATATATTAATTTGAGGTAGACCTCAAATTACATACTGCAGGTGTAGCTACAGTCTAAAAATAGCTTAGTAGGCTCAAGAGCAGGCCCAACAGGACGGTTCTCATACTTTTGTGATTTATAGCTTCTTTCACTGTTATGGGCATTGACGATTCATTTGCTGAAATACAGGTTTGGGAGGACTTTGGGTCACGTTCAGCCTGTTTGAAAGGAGGGCCTTGCTGGAAACTCAGGGTTATGTGGTTGTCTTACTGTAACATACGCTCTGTCAGCCTTAGATACACAACCTCCGTAGATAGCACTTGGTTCTTTGCTGTCCGTTAGTACAGACCCAGCAAACCCCAACTTCAATAATCCGAGATATAAGGACGACTGTAGTTTTGGTCCTAACACCGGCCACGTGGGATGTGAACCGCTTCCCCTTGGGAGCCACATTTGCAATTTCTGCAAGTGATGAACGTCGTCTTCATCACATATCTGTGCCTCATGGTCTCTGATTCTAACCCACTGTCTCCCTACGCCCTGTCCGGCACCTGGACCTCGCACTCCGCCCATTTCCACCTTCCTGCATCGGGCTGCCCTCCCCCTGGCGCCTCCCTTCAGACGGGGCCTGCTGATTGGGCCTCCAGAAAGAAAAACGCTTCCCAGAATGAGTCCTGGTTTGTGGCTGGGGCCTAAGCACCAATCTGTTGAGCACTCTCGGGGTTTGTGAGAAAACAAGACCCACCTAGTTCCGTAGAACAAACCGTTCGCGAGCGGAGCCGAGCGAAGCCTGGCCAGCCGGTGGGGCGCAAGTGGCCGCCGGGGCCGGCAGGGGGCGCGCTGCCGCGGCGGGCGGGCGGGCGGCGCGTCTAGGCCCGAGCGGTCCCTGGGGTGCGCTCGGTGCCCACAAAGCGCCTGCTGAGGGGCCGCTGCGGGCTGAGCGCGGCTGAGCCTGCCTGCCACCCGAGTTCCACCGGCCGGCTGCCCCGCGCCTCTGCCGCGTCGCCGCGCCCCGAGCAGCCGGGCCCGACGGCAGTGCGAGAGCCGGGTCGGGAAGGCAGGGCCGGGCGGGTGCCGCCTACGGAGAGGCCGGGGGTCGGCCTGCGTGGGGCAGCGCGGAGGCGGCGGCAGCGGCGGCGACTCCGGCCCGGGCCGGACAGCGCAGGACCATGGCCGAGGCAGCCCCGGCTCCGGTGAGGGCGGCCTGCGCGCCGAGCTCAGTGAGCCCGGGAGGGTCGGGGCGCCTCGGGCTCTGCGGTCGGACCCGAGGGAAGGGAGGAGGGCGGGGATCCCAGCCTGTCAGGCTCGGGGCCCCGGAGCGGGGCGCAGCCCGGACGGCCGAGCACAGACACCCACCGGGGTGCCGCCGGCAGGGGAGGGGCCTGGGGGGGACCCCGACGCCGAGCGCGGGTCTGGGACAGCTCGCCCTCCCCCATCGTTGGGTCCCTGCGCCTGGGTGTGAGGCCCCGGCTCGCCCATCCCGTTTGGAGGTTTCCAGCGGAGAGAGCCTCTTACACCAATGGAAGAGGAATGAGTGAAGCGATCCTCGCCTGGTGCCAGCCCCGCTCCTGCCTGCCGGACGCGGGGCAGTGGAGTTGGCTTGGTTTGGGGTTTTCATCAGCCATTCTCCAGCCCTGGGAGCCGACCCCACAGTCACCCTCGCTGCCGCCTCCGTGAGCCTCGCGCAGCCACAGATGCCGTGGTGACGGCAACACTTAGGTGTGTTGAAGGACCGCCGGAGGACAGGGATCCCCAGTGCCCAGCCCGTGACGATGCCGGACACGCAGGAGGCCCTCTGTCGGGATTGCAGAGTGAACTAGCGGTGCAGGTTCGGAGGGCGGGATTACCTTCTGCGTGTTTTATTCGTTACGCGGATGTTTACTGCAGGCCTGCCGCGTGCCAAGCCCGCTCCGGCAGTTGCTAAGCCTGCAGAGCTGACCAAGACAGTCGCTGCACACAAGAGCCGTGCAGAACCAGCAGGGACTAGTCAAGTAACAGGACCGGAAACGATGCCTTGGATTTGCCAGCTAAGAAGCCTCTGCTCACCCCAAAGAGAGTCATTGTAGTGGATCAGGAGCCAGACTGGCCTACAGAGTAGTGACCCGAAAGTGAGAGGGGGGGAAGAAGAGGAGGAAAAAGGGAGCAGCAGCAGTGGGGGTGGGGGATCGAGCAGAGGGAATGTCATCTGTGCCCTCAGACCTATTTTTCCCTTTTGGATCTTGTTTTTCAATATGGTAGAGATGATCATGTGTCTGTATGCCAGCCCTGTCCAATAGAAACATAATAGAAGCCACGTATATAACCTTAAACTTTCTAGCAGTCACATTTTATTTTCTTTATTTATTTATCTATCTATCTATCTATCTATCTATTTATTTATTTATGCCCAGTGGCCTGCTGAGCCCTCGGCAGTGAAAGGGGGGAGTCCTAACCACTGGATGCTGGGGAATTCCCAGTAGTCACATTTTAGAAGTAAAGAGAAATAGATGAAATGAACTTCAATGATATGTTCTATTTAACCCAAGGCTTACAAAATATTTCAGTGTGTGATTAGTATTAAGAAATTATCGATGAGGTTTTACATTTTCTCCCCACACTCAGTCTTCAAAATCTGGTGTGTATTTTTTACTCACGGCACATCTCAATGGAAATAAATGCACCTCAAGTGTTCAGTAGCCACACGTGGCTACCATATTGAACAGTGCAGGTCTGTCCCATGGAGAAGACACGGGAGAGATTGAAACATTGACCATAAACAAGAGGAAAGATTCGTGTACCTAAAAATGTGGAAGGAGGTGGCATTCAGAGCATTAAGTGGAGAGATTCATTTTAAATAGGATGCACCTTTTTCCTGAGGGAAGGAAAGAAGAAAGCATGGACTAAGCTACTGATGAGTTTGAAGTGGGAAGGAGGGTGAAGAAAAAGAAGAGAAAGAGGAGAACGTTGAGAGAGTTGAGGTCTAATAATTCTAACCCTCTTCTCAAAGTAGGAGGCCGCGTCATCTCCTGAGAGTGAGGGGCCCGCAGCGGACAGGAGTCTTCCCGCTCAGCCTGCGCTCCCTGAAGCAGCAACAGCAACGTCACCTTGTTTTCAATGCAAACTCCCAGTTTTCCTACCCGACCTACTGAAGCAGAGTCTTGCATTTTAGCAGGGCCTCCAGATGATGCTTAGGCTCATTAGTTTGAGAAGTGCTGTACTAAAAGCTGGAGAGGGCCAGGGGCTTGTGGTGGCCACGCTGTGGAATGGGAAGCGGAGTGTGGGGCACAGGGCAGTGCTGAGTCCCTGCTGAGCTTAGAGACCGTGGGTGTGTGGTGACACCAGTTTACCTGGTTGTGTGACTTCATTTCGTAGGGCTTACCAGCCTGCTTCCAGGAACAGAGAATGAGAACAATTGAAGTGATTCAAAGCCGGAGGTTAGCCGAGCAGGTGAGGCAGAAAGGCAGACGAGTGAAGGGGTTGAAGTTAGCTGAAATGATCACCTAAGGAAGAAAGCAAAGCCCGGAGCAGGCCGGTAAACCAGGAGCAAATGGAACGGTCAAGGGTTCAGTGGGATCGCAGAGCAGGTGAAAGGAGAAAAAAGTGGTGGGAGAGCTGCAGAGACCGGAGGTTACGGCCAAAGAGCCGGTTATCAAACTCGTAGGGTCAGAAGGCTTTACAGAGGTCATCCTCATCCAACCTCCCGTTTCTTGTACGAGTTTCATTTTCTATACACTCTTTGTTCCAAGGTATGTTCAGTGAGGAGGCAGCCTGTTATGTTCTTGGAAAGATCTAGTTCAAATAGGCCAGAGTTTATGTTCCTGAAAATTTCATGTTGGTTCTAGTTCTGCCCTCTGGAGTAACACAGTATAGGAGTAAACAAGTCTGTCCTGCCTTCTGTTTTATAACCCTCAAATATTTGAAAATAGCTGTCATGCTTTCTCCACACTCGACATTCTCAGCTTTTTCAGCTGCTACTGAATGATATGGTTGTGGCTTGTCAGCAGGGTGATGGATGGGGCCGGAGCCTAAGTCAATAAATAAGGGGTTTATCAGAAGGGCACCGAGCTCACTGAAACCTGGAAAGATCCTGATGCACTTAGAGCTTTTCCAGAGCCAGAGGATGCAGCAGCAACCTGGCCTCTGGGTGGCTGGCTCTGTGCCAGGCTGCTTCTTGATCCAGTTTCACCTGTTCACTGTCTTACCTACTCCATCCCTCAACCACCAAAGCAATTCTCTTGGCTTTTGATGTCAATGAGCTCCATAAAGATGAGGCTTATGCAGGCACTACTAATACTATATTTAGATTAATCTCCGCTGGCCACTCAAGCAGCGCTTATCTCATTTTAGTTCGGATCAGGGCTCCTTCTAACACTCAATGTCTCGTCTCCTCTTTCCACTGCACACAGACTTCTGAATGGGACTCCGAATGCCTTACATCCCTGCAGGCGCTTCCTCTTCCCACACCCCCAGCAGCAAATGAAGCACACCTGCAGACTGCGGCCATCTCCTTGTGGACAGTAGTGGCGGCCGTGCAGGCTATCGAGAGAAAGGTGGAGGTCCACAGCCGGCGACTCCTGCACCTGGAAGGACGGACAGGGACAGCCGAAAAGAAGCTGGCCAGCTGCGAAAAGACAGTGGCTGATCTCGGGAACCAGCTGGAGGGCAAGTGGGCGGTGCTGGGGACCCTGCTGCAGGAGTACGGGCTGCTGCAGAGGCGGCTGGAGAACTTGGAGAACCTGCTGAGGAACAGGAACTTCTGGATCCTGCGGCTGCCCCCCGGTATTAAAGGAGATATCCCAAAGGTAACACCTCCACTTCTGCGTGCGCAGTGCTACCACTAGACCTTAGACTATTAGCAAGGGGTAGTCTTGGTCAATCAGTTTGGCTGAAGGAACCAAGAAGTTGTTTTGTGTTTTATCTATTTTGGAAGCATTCCACGTTCAATTTAGTGATCATGTGAAGTGTCAGACTTCAGATTGGAAAACTCTTCCCAATCCAAAGTTGGCTATCCGGCAGATGGATTTTTTTCTCTTTTGCTTTCTCCCGCCCATTACCCCCCAAGTCACTTTTTTCTTTATTAACCTGTCTGCTACAGTCTTGTTTGGAAACAAAAGTAAATATTATTTAAATCAGTCAGTTTGAATTTGTTGGCAATTCTGGTAAAAAAAAAAAAAAAAAAGAGGAGGACAGAGGAAGGGGTGTGGAGTTAAGTGGTTAATATAAGGTTTGGGGCTGTCTGTGGGTCTAGGATCCACATGGATCCTGTCCTTCCGCATCCTTTACAGAGTGCGCCACAGTGCTAGGGCCCGGCCTTTCTGAAGGGAATAGTCCCTAAAACAACAGGAAATAAACATCATTCTTGAGCTATGGAAGACAGCCTGGAGGCAGCTAGTTTCCAAACATGCCCGTTTATTTATTCATTCATTCAACAAATACTTCTTGAACACTTAGTATTTGCTTGAGATCTACTTCCTGAAGGCACAGCAGTGAACAATTCTTGTAAGCTTCCCTGGAGCTTAAATTTTAGGGGGAAAGATAATATAAGCAAACAAAATAAATCCATTTAAGTACTTTGATAAAAATAAAAGTGCTATCTGGTGATTTATTTTTTAGATTGGATGTCACAGAAGTTCTCATAAAGTAGCTAATTTTTAGGCTGAGACTAAATGACAGGAAGGAACCTACTGGGAGAAGATCTGAGGAAGAGCTTCCCAGGTGTAAAGAATACCTGGTGCAATGTCCCAAAGGCACAAACAACCTTGAAACACTGAGGGGAAGGAAAAAGACCAGTTGGCTGGTGTGCAGTGAGTAAGTGGAGCACGGCTAGAGAAGCAGGGGGCAGCTCATTTAGGGCAGTGTTTTTCAGCCCTAGCTGTACAGGAATCACCTGGGGGGCTTTTAAAATTTTGATGGGCATCACATCTAGAGGTTCTGATGTAACAGGTTCAGGATGGGGCCTAATCATTAATCTTAAAACTCCATAGATAATTCTAATATGCAACTACGGTTGTGAACCACTGACATAGGGCATTGGAGACCGAGGTAAGGAATGTGGACTTTATCTTGGGTGTAATGGGAAGACTGGGGGATTTTTTAGATGAGGAGTTATATCTGGTCTGTATTTTGAAAGAATCTCTTTGGCTGCTCTGGGCCGAATGGGTCATGGGGGTAAGAACAGAAGCAAGGAGAAAACAATAAGGCAGCTGTAATGGTAGGAGGGCCGAGAGTGGCTTGAGTGAGGGTGGCAGTAGTGGAGATGGAGACAGGTGGACAGATTCAGGCTGTTTTGGTGGTAAAATTGACGGTAGGACTTACTAATGGGAATTAGGGAATGAGGAATTAAGAACAAGAGCTGTAAATTAACTGTGATAATTTACTGAGCACTTACTGTTGTAAGTGCTTTAGTTGCTTTAATAAGACTCCTAACTTGCCCAAGCTCATACAGTCAGTAAGTATAAATGCTGGAGTTGTACTGTGACCCAGTTGGCTCCAGAGAATATGCTCTTAACCACGGGCTCTTAGGCTTTTGACTTGAAGGACTGGATGGATGGTATTGGCACTTACAGAGGTGGGGATGCTTCAGGGTGGGAAAGAATTAGTTCTCCTTTGGCAGCATTGGTTTGAGATGACTGGGATACGTTCAGGAGAGATGTTAAGTGATCTTCGAAGCCCAAAGGTGAGAAATATTTGGAAATCACTGACGTACAGATTGTATTGTTAAGTCATGAGGCTGGAGGTGATTACTTCGGGAGAGAATGTGGAGAAGCAGCAGAAAGAGCCCAAGGACCAAGCGCCATAGGTGGGAGTGGTGGCCAGTGAGTGTGTGGGTCACAGGGTCAAGGGACAGTGGTCGTGTGGGTTAACGTGTTACTGAGCGGGCTAGAAGGATGAGGATGGTGAATACAACTTGGCAACACAGCCTCGCTGGGGACCTTGCAAGAGTTGTTTTAGTGCAGGGGCGGGGATAGAAGACTGGGTGGAGCAGGCTGAAGGGCGAACGGGAAGAGAGGCGATGGAGGCTCCTTTAAGGCTGGCGGGGGCGGGGAGCAGAGGTGAGCAGGCGGCGGAGGGCTCAGAGTCAGCTTCTTAGAGAGAACCTTCCCCACAGTGTGTTTTGTTTGTGTATCTGGAGCACCTCCAGAAGGGTTTTTGGGTAATTTAAACATAATATTTGCCATAAAGTTACTTACTGTCTTACCTGGATGAGTGGATAACATTGAAACTGTCCATCTTTTTTTTTGTGTGTGTGTGGTACGCGGGCCTCTCACTGTTGTGGCCTTTCCCGATGCGGAGCACAGGCTCCGGACGCGCAGGCTCCGCACGCGCAGGCTCAGCGGCTATGGCTCATGGGCCCAGCCGCCCCGCAGCATGTGGGATCTTCCCAGACCGGGACACGAACCCGTGTCCTCTGCATCTGCAGGTGGACTCTCAACCACTGCACCACCAGGGAAGCCCTAAACTGTCCATCTTAAACTCCAAAGTCATATATAAAATAATGTGATTTCTCTCAAAGATTTCTTCATGAAATTGAAATATATCGAAGATTTACTAGATTGAAACATGGGCCACACAGGAGGAAATTTTGTGTGCTTGATTTGTTGAAAATGCTCTTATTCTGCCCTTACTTTCGAATGCCAAACTCAAAATAATTTTCCCTCAGAATTTTTTTCTTAATTTTAAAAATTGTGGTAAAATATATATGACATAAAATTTACCATTTTGTGGGGGAGAGAAAAAAAGAAAAAATATTTACCATTTTAAGTGTACAGTTCAGTGGCATTAAGTACATTCACATTGTTATGCAGCTGTCACCACCAACCATCTTCAGAACTTCTTCATTTTGCAAAACTTTAATGCTGCACCTATAGAACCCCTCCATTCCCCCCTCCCCCAGCCCCTGGCAACCCCGCTTCTGCTTTCTGTCTCTGTGAATCTGTCTGCCCTAGGTCCTCATCTAGGTAGGGTCATGCAGTATGACATCTGTCCCCGTACGACTGGCTTATTTCACTGAGCATGACCTCTCCCAGGTTCATCCATGTTGGAGCAGGTGTCAGAATTTCCTTCTTAAGGCTGAATAATATTCCATTTCTCTCACAATTTTAAAGGCGTTGGTTCTTTGTCTCATAACATCAAATGCCATTGATGAAAAGTTTAATAACAAATCAATTCTCATTCGTTTGTAAGAAATCTCTTTTTTTTTTTTTTCCCTCTCTGGAAGATTTTATCTTCTATTTGTACGTGGTTTTTCTAAAATTTGTTGAGGATGTATCTGGGTGTAGGTCTTTTAAACTTTTTGTTGGGCACTCGGTGTGACCTTTCAGTCAGAAGGCTGATATGTTTTCCACTCTGGAAAATTTTCTTCTGTGATTCTATTTTTATAATTTTTCTTTTCCCCCTTTCACATTTTTTTCTGTTCTCTTTCTGGAATTACTGTTTGACAGATGATGGATTATTGTCTTTGTGTCTTTAACTTTTCCTTCATATTTTTCACCTATTAAACTAGAGTTCTCTGACGTTTCCTTCCAGCCTTTCTTTTATTTTAACAAGTATATATTTAATTTTCCAGAATATTTATTTTCTCCTTTTTTAAAGCAGCCTGAATTTTTTTTTAATGGATGCAGTATCTACTTGAATGTCTCTGAGAATATGTATTGGAGCTTTTTTTTTTTTTTAATTCTCTAGGATTGTTTGTAGTGTGTGCTCATCTTGATGCTGTTAGTTTTACTTTTTCAATATCGAGTAATCCTTGGTTGCTAGTAGGTTAATTAAGAGGTTAATTTGAGGAAGCTGGCGTGTTTTCTCTGCCACCATGTAAGTCTGTTTAACCAGAGGATCTTTGCTTTGCAGGAGAGGCTCTCTCCATAGGTGCCCGATATAGGTGGGCTTCACTTTAAGGTGCTGTGCAAGGAGCAAACAGGCAGTGCGGGGGGCTACCCAGAGGCCAGGAGTAAGGTGGTACTCTAAGTTGTCAGCACCGCACTGGGACCGGGTGCTGTCTCCAGGCAGGTTTTTTTGTTTTTTTTTAAATATTTAATGGCTGCGTTGGGTCTTCTTTGCTGCGCACGGGCTTTCTCTAGTTGTGGCGAGCGGGGGCTACTCTTCGTTGTGGTGCGCAGGCTTCTCATTGCGGTGGCTTCTCGTTGCGGAGCACGGGTTCTAGGAGCGCGGGCTTCAGTAGTTGTGGCTCGAGGGCTCTAGCGCGCAGGCTCAGTACTTGTGGCACACGGGCTTAGTTGATCCGCGGCATGTGGGATCTTCCCGGACCAGGGCTCGAACCCGTGTCCCCTGCATTGGCAGGTGGATTCCTAACCACTGTGCCACCACGGAAGCCCTCCAAGCGGGTTTTTTAATTTCTTTAGAGTTGAGGTCTGGGTTTCAGCTTTGGGGTAAATGCTGCTTTCCCAGGGCTGATGAGGACAAGGCAGGGGGCCCTGCTATTCCAGAGGTCGACCTCCAGACTGCAGTTTATAACCAGTAACCCCTACTCAGCATCTCTGCCAGCTTTGAGCTTGGAATTCTCTGGATTCCTTACTGCAGTCTTTTCCTGTGTGTTGTCAGAGATGCAGCTTCCTCGTAGCTTAGACCCCAGCACAGGCGCATCCTCTAGGTCTCAGTGAGAAACTCATCAGAAATTCTGATCTAGTGACGGCCTCTCCTTCTCCTTCTTGGTACTGGTATTGAGTCCCTCCTGCTCTTATTTACTGTCATTTCAATGGAACTCTGGGTGGAAAGGGAAGTACATGTGTGTTTAGTTCACAATCTTGAACAGAAGCGCATCTCAATCCTTTATTTTTGTCATTATTTTATCACATGTGTTTCTGTTGTAAGCTATCACAAATCTTTTGTGTAGTGAGATTAGATTAAAAAATTAACTATTGAGCATCTACATTTGCCTCAGTTGGTTTTAGATGCTGAGCAGGATGTAAAATGAGTAATTTATGGTTCTAGCTCCTAAGGAACAAAATTTATGGTTGGGGAAGAAAAGATGGCACAAATGAAGCAATTAGAGAGAAATTAATTGCCTCATAGAATTGTACAGACCTTTGTATTTTAAAGGATATGTTAAGTTTATGAAGATGAGTATCTTTTTATTGAATTTTTTAATTTGGGGAAAAAAGTATATGTGTATATATTAGTTACACGGAGTCTTTCTTGCTCTTGGTTATTTCTTTTCCCGTAGCATCCTGTTTTTATTTTATGGGTTTAATATCTCTCGATTCTTTATGGGATTACTAATTAAGGTTTTTTTAAAAATTCTGTTGCCTAGGTATTTCTATTTTTTCCACAGTTATTTTTTCCCTCCTTTTATTTTAGTCTTTCTTGATCATGTGGCAGGATTTCTCTAAATGGTCACTGATACTTAGAAATAAGCTCGTATTTAAGAATAAAACTGCTGAAAGCTGTCAGGCAGGAAAAGGAAGAGCTAGCCATTATGACGATGGCAGAAGGAGAAGAGCTTCACACTAGGCGATAGTGCCCATACTTGGTGCCTGAATTCCCCAGGCAACTCTTGTATTTCTTTCCAGAGAAACATATCCATTTGCCTGTGGATAAGCTCCTAGCTTTAGACAGAATTGTGCTGGAAGGTGGGAGGATTCTGTCCTGTATATGACCATTTCCTTCATGAAACGTTGACTCCAACTAGGCAGAATCTATAACTGTTCTCTGAATGCACTCTCCAGTGTTCCATGCTTAAATGTTTTTCCCATTCACATTAGGCCTGTTTATAACCTACCTGTCTTTTAGGACTGGCCAAAGTCCCATCTTTTCTAGACTCATCCCAACCGCATTATAGCTCTGTTTCCAAAATTTCTTGTCCATGTCATTAATTTGAGTATAGTCATATGCTCCTTTTAGGCAGAAACGATATATTTATAATCTTGGTGCTTAGGATAAGCCTTGTACTTGACGGATATTCACAATATGTAGAGTTCTGTGAATTAAATCCTGCTTTGCATTTGTACCTACCTCTATGAGTGACTGTTTACACTCTCCTAGAACTCATAGCCCTAAAGTTTATCACAGTGAAAACACTGTCAACTCTTGGAGGTTAGATCTGTGTCTTAAATATTGCCTGTATCCTTTCAGCATCTCACCTAGGTTTTTTTGTAACTAGTAGGCATTTAGTAGAGATTTATTGAATGGTTAAATTGCAGTGAGAGAAACTAACCCCAGTGTTGTAATTTCAGGTGCCTGTGACATTTGATGACATCTCCATCTACTTTTCCACTCCAGAGTGGGAAAAATTAGAAGAATGGCAAAAGGAACTTTACAAGAATATCATGAAGGGCAACTACGAGTCGCTCATTTCCATGGGTGAGGCTAAGTTGGCATCTTTTGAATGAGGTGACAGCAGCTCCATGAAGTCTCAGAATGGTCCCTTTTCCTCCAGTGTCCTCATTTTCACTCTGTCCTCACACACTTCTGGTTCCAAGCAAAAGATTTCCAGTTCACCCTTGCTAAATAGGCAATCATGATCTCTCCTTCTGCCAAATCATGGGACAGAGAATGAAGTTCAAGGTTATGGGTTATGGGTGTGCCAGCTGCAGTGGTTTCCATAGTATCCCTCACTTTGAAAGGGCCTTGCCTCTCCTCCTTGAGGCACACTCACTCTTACTCCATGGAAGTAGCAGGCGGTGCCCAGGTAGCACATGTGCCTTTCCCACACCTCACCTCTCCTCTTACTTGTTTCCTAATAGATAGCGTCCATAGTTGGAGGTGAATGGATGGAGGGAGGTGATCTAGACTCTGAAAGAAATTCCCTGGGCCTGCACCTCACAGCCTTCAGTTCAGCTTTTATGGCCATCAGTTGTCATCCTCATTTATCACTTTGTCATACCCTCTTTCCCATTTTCCTCTCCTAGATTATGCCATGAATCAACCTGATGTCTTATCTCAGATTCAGCCAGAAGGGGACCATAATACAGAGGACCAGGCAGGGCCAGAGGAAAGTGAGATTCCCACAGATCCCACTGAAGGTGAGTGAGAGAAGAGAGTATCCACCCCTTGTCTCCCTTTCCTGGTCAGAGATGATGGCTCAGAACTAAGGTAAGCAGGGCTTGGGCCTTCTAGAGCCTCTCAGTCCTAAAGCAAGTAGACTGCGAATGGGTCGTCAGGCATTTAAATAGAGCTTAGAGATAACCTTGTCCAAGGCCTTCGCTCATCAGTACCACACACCTAAGGGCTATCGAGGGAATGTGTGCCCAGCTGTTCAGAAGTGCTAAGGGGCTGGGAGTCTGCCTGGTCCCTCGGGGACGCACTTAACTGGCAGACCCTGATGGCATCCACCTGGGCAAAGTGGATTTTGCCCAATTTGGGAGCCAGCTATCATTAGTTAACTCTCCCTAGTTTTTTCGGTTGGCAGCTCCTTGATATTGTGTGGGGAAGACTGCTAGTCAAAGTCCAGTTGTATTATTTCTCTCAAGTCCCACCTCTGTTATCAGAAAAATCTCATGCAATTTTTGTTCTTTGATAGATAGAAAGCTCACAGAGAATTCATCCTCCAGACGTGTCTATTAGATGAACTTCTCTGACAACCCACCCCTGCCCCATACACTGTTATTTTTTCTAACATTTTATTATGAAAATTTTCAAACAGTCAGAAAAGTTGAAATAATTTTACAATGAACACCTAGATACCTATCACCTAGATTCTATCACTAACATTTTACTGTACTTCCCTATTACATATATATCCATCCCTGCATCCCTGTATCCCTGCATCAATACATCTTATTTTTCATGTATTTCAAAATCAGTACAGATATCAATACATTTCCCCCTAATTAGTTCAGCATGAATATCATTTACCTAGAGTTCAATATTTGTTTATATTTTTTCTTTTTTTTAAATAAATTTATTTATTTATTTTTATTTTTGGCTGTGTTGGGTCTTCGTTTCTGTGCGAGGGCTTTCTCTAGTTGTGGCAAGCGGGGGCCACTCTTCATCGCGGTGCGTGGGCCTCTCACTGTCGCGGCCTCTCTTGTTGCGGAGCACGGGCTCCAGACGCGCAGGCTCAGTAGTTGTGGCTCACGGGCTTAGTTGCTCCACGGTATGTGGGATCTTCCCGGACCAGGGCTCGAACCCGTGTCCCCTGCATTGGCAGGCAGATTCTCAACCACTGTGCCACCAGGGAAGCCCTATATTTTTTCTTTTGATGTAAATTTTTCTTTTTAATTTTATTTATTTATTTATGGCTGCGTTGGGTCTTCGTTACTGTGCGTGGGCTTCCTCTAGTTGCGGTGAGTGGGGGCTACTCTACATCGTGGTGCGTGGGCTTCTCATTGTGGTGGCTTATCTTGTTGTGGAGCACGGGCTCTAGGTACGCGGGGTTCAGTAGTTGTGGCACATGGGCTCTAGAGCGCAGGCTCAGTAGTTGTGGCCTGCGGGCTCAGTAGTTGTGGCTCGCGGGCTCTAGAACACAGGCTCAGTAGTTGTGGCACACGGGCTTAGTTGCTTCGCGGCATGTGGGATCTTCCTGGACCAGGGCTCGAACCTGTGTCCCGTGCATTGGCAGGCAGATTTTTAACCACTGTGCCACCAGGGAAGTCCCATTCTCTGAGTTTTGAGGAATGTATATATCTGCTACCCACTATTTTTAAGAATGTGTAGGTGATTGTATTTAGGCAGTGTAACAGGTTGAATTTTATTAATCTCTATATCATGGATATAAATAATGAGTCTAAAATCATATCACAAGTAAAGGTGGGTTATTTGATTGCAGAAAAATTCATTATTGGAAATGGCTCCTTGGTCACCTTTGTTAGGTACATGACATAGTCCTCAGTGAGAAAGAATGAGTGTATCATTTTATTGTTTGGGGATGAATGGAAAAGGTATAAATAATTTGGTTTTGAGGTTATATATGAAAGTTTGATTTAGCTTTCATCTTGTCAATTTATTTTTACCTTGGTTTTTAAGACTCTGTTTGTGGGGGACTTCCTTGGTGGTCCAGTGGTTGAGACTTTGCCTTCCAGTGCAGGGGTGTGGGTTCGATCCCTGGTTGAGGAGCTGAGATCCCACATGCCTCGGGGCCAAAAAACCAAAACATAAAACAGAAGCAATGTTGTAACAATTTCAATAAAGACTTTAAAAGTGGTCCACATCAAAAAAAAAATCTTAAAAAAAAAAGACTCTATTTGTGGGTAGTCACCCTTTATACTTTAATACATTTTTATTTAGAGTTAACAGTGTAAGCATTGCATTTATTTAGTACTCTGGTTTTATTATTTAGAGTTTTAGCCTGCATTGGTGATTACCAACCTAGATATTTACTAGAACTTGAGGATAGAAGTCATATAATTTGGACTGATCAATATATAGCCTTTAAAAAATTCATATGTTTCTAACCTTTAGAACCCTTAGTATTTTCCTCCTTTTAGGTTTAATTATATTTTAATGCCTTTTTATTCATTTAATTCAGTTGTTTTCTTTTGGTTGCTCAAATTGTCAACAAGTGAGAGGACTTCTAAACTATCTGCTGTGTCTCCTGTGTCCTTCTAGTACGGCCTCAGTACTCGTTTTCTTAAAAAAATATGTTCCAGGCTGTGTTGGGATTTCCAAGACTTCTCCTAGGCCCAGTAGTTTGCTGGGAGGACACACAGGACCCGGCATATAGTCACGCTCAGGGCTGAGATTTATTACAGTGAAAGGACACAAAGCAAAATCAGCAAAGGTTAAAGGCACTCAGGGCAAAGTCTGGAGGGAACCAGGGGCCAGCTTCCAGAGTCCCCTTTCCGTAGAGTCTCATAGGACACACTTAATTCCTCCAGCGATGAGTTGTGACAACACGTGCAGTGTGTTGTCTCCCAGAGAAGCTCTCTGGGGACTCAGCACCCAAGGCTGGTCACGTAGGCACCCTCTGTCTGGCATGTACCAAGATTCCAGACTCCCAGAAGGAAAGTGGATGTTCAACATAAACCACACTGTTTGTACAAACAGCTTAGGTCCAGTGAAGCACTCAACATATAGGAAAGTTTGATATCAGCATAGGGAGCTATTTGCCAGCCAAGCAACAACCTTGCAAGCAGGCCTCCTGAGGATAGGCAGTCTCAGGACTGCTGTGTTAACAGGAGCTTATTTTAGATTTTCCTTCCCCCAACACATTAAAAAAGTCTTGGTTCCTTTCGGCAGAGAATAGTATTAATTGTCTGGTCATCAAGGTGCATAACAGACTGTCCACACGGATGCCAGGTAGATACTAATGCTGGGCCACTTTAGTGACAGAACTAATAAAGTATTTTTTTCATAGATTATTCTTCACTTTAACCGTTTATATCATTTTTAACATCTTGTTATTATAAAAAAAAGATTCAAAACTTTTCATTTTTGAGCAAAAGCAGTTTCTCTCTTCTTTAACATCATCATGTTTGTTTAATTTTTTTTTTTTTTTTTGGCCGTCTGCGGGGCATGCAGGATCTTAGTTCCCTGACCGGGGATCGATCCTGGGCCCCCAGCAGTGGAAGCTTGGAGTCCTAACCACTGGACCGCCAGGGAACTCCCCATCTTTGTTTAATTTTAATACACCTTGTAATTTTTATTAGACCAGTGTGTTTACATTAAAATTTTGATGTACGTTTAGAAACAATTTTCTAAAATTATGTTTGGATTTATCCATATTTCTTATAAAATAACACCCATAATTTATTATCGTATTCCATTTTAGAGCTTTAGGAAGAACTATGCATTGTAATTAAATAAAAAATATGCATAGGTAGACTAGATTTGGGGATAGCAATAGTGCCATGTGGCACCCCCTCCTTTTTATGTCCAGATATCTTAGAATTAATTTTATGCTCTGTCTCCATCGCCATCATCTGAATCTGATGAAGGAAAAGAGAAATTATTATTCCTCCTAGGGAACAGTCATTGCTGTCTAGTATCTTAGATAAAACTGCTTACAGTTAGTAGAAAATAGTAATGAATGGGAGAATACAGAGAGATCTAAACCTGAGATTTCTGAAATTCGTCTTTGACTCTGTTACTAGGGCCAGAATACAGACCAGCTCTGTGTGCGTGTGGCCATTATTTGGTTGCTGATAGTTTTAATATTGAACTCCAATATTTTAGAATTCTTTGGAGAAAAGCCTTAACTAAGAAGTTCAGATGGAATAATTACCAAAAGCTCATTATCTAGCGCTTCTTCTAGTTTGGAAGCCATGGACTAGAGCCAAGATTCTAGAATGACCTATAAGTAAAATAAATTCATTCTCAAACCTTGTAGTCCTGAGGAGACTTCTTTGATCATCATTGTTTTGGGTGCATCACCCTTATCTCCTTTATCACCGTTCACTCTAATCCAGCAAGGCCACCTTTTCCTAAACAAAATCAGTGACTAAAGCACATCCAAATATGATAGTCCTTTTATTTTATTTTATTTTAGCCTATTTGCAAACAAGAATTATCCTGGAAATAAAACTTAGAGGTTTTAACTTATTACACAAATACTCAGTATATTCACCTGCTATGTTACAGTTCTATACCTATTTCACAAAAGGTGCAAAAAAGTTTTTATATCTTTACCAATGGTAGTTTCATGTGTCAAGTATTTTTTTTCATAATTTTATTTATTGATTGATTGATTTTTGGCTGCATTGGGTCTTTGTTGCTGCGCTTGGGCTTTCTCTAGTTGCGGTGAGCGGGGGCTAGTCTTCATTGCGGTGCGCGGGCTTCTCATTGTGGTGGCTTCTCTTGTTGCAGAGCACGGGCTCTAGGCGCGTGGGCTTCAGTAGTTGTGGCTCGTGGGCTCAGTAGTTGTGGCTCACGGGCTCTAGAGCGCAGGCTCAGTAACTGTGGCTCATGGGCTTAGTTGCTCCGCAGCATGTGGGATCTTCCTGGACCAGGGCTCGAACCCGTGTCTCCTGCATTGGCAGGTGGATTCTTAACCACTGCGCCACCAGGGAAGGCCCTGTCAAGTATTTTTATTTTCTGCTTAAGAATTCAAATCTCAGCACCAGTTTTTGTTTTAACTGAAGTATAGTTGATTTACGATGTTGTGACAGTCTCTGCTGCACAGCAAAGTGACTTAGTTATACAGATACAGACATTCTTTTTATATATCCTTTTCCATTAGGTTTATCACAGGATATTGAATATAGTTTCCTGTGCTATACAGTAGGACCTTGTTGTTTATCCATTCTAAATGTAATAGTTTGCATCTACCAACCCCAAACTCCCACTCTATCCCTCCGCCTCCCCTCCCCCCCCCCCCCCCCTCCCCTCCCCCACCCCACCCCTGGCAACCACAAGTCTGCTCTCTATGTCTGAGTCTGTTTCTGTTTTCTAGATAGGTTCATTTGTGCCATATTTTAGATTCCACGTATAAGTGATATCATATGGTATTTGTCTTTCTCTTTCTGACTTATTTCATTTAGCATGATAATCTCTGGTTGCATACATGTTGCTGCAAATCTCAGCACCAGTTTTTTTTTTGTTTTAATTTTATTTATTTGTTTATTTATTGGCTGCATTGAGTCTTAGTTGCTGCGCGTGGGCTTTTCTCTAGTTGCAGTGAGTGGGGGCTACTGTTCATTGCCATGAGCGTGCTCCTCATTGCGGTGGCTTCTCTTGTTGCAGAGCATGGACTCTAGACGTGCGGGCTTCAGTAGTTGTGGCGCACAGGCTTAGTTGCTCTGCGGCATGTGGGATCTTCCTGGACCAGGGCTCGAACCCATGTTCCCTGCATTGGCAGGTGGATTCTTAACCACTGTGCCACCAGGGAAGTCCCTCAGCACTTGTTTTAACTCACTTAGTTCATAATGCCTTTGTATACATCCCAGAACCTCAAGGTTCCAGCTGCTTTTCAGACAGTGTGGGGCCTTACCTGTTTAAAACATACGCACACACACACACATACAATAAGATTTCCTCATAGCTAAAATGACATTCAACCAGTGTAGATATTAAAATTTTATGTTTTCTTGGGATCAGCCTTTCTATTTGAACTACCCCTCAAACCTAAAACCTCAGCATTTATCGACTTCCTCTTACCTGATCACTATTTTCAGTTTTTCTCTCTTCTGTGGCTTTCTCCAGAGCCTGCTGCTTGCAGGAACCAATGATTTTACTTTCATTTGTGTCTCTTTAAGTATCCACTGTTGGGATTCCTCAGGCCTGTGCAGATGTGCTCTGAGTGCTGTTGTGGTGACTGGGCCAGTAGTTGCCCTACCGTCACCAGGCAGGTGACTGCATGAGGCCACCTGAGTATTCCAGTACTCCTGCTCCTTTTATTTCACTTCCAAAAGGTCCTCAGTTATACACCTCCACCACCCCCACCAAATGTAGTAGACACAACCATATTACATGCATTCAGTTACAACAGTGCTAAGACCCAATTATTTGATAAAATAAATATTTACTTAGTTTTACTGATCTAGTAAGCTAAATGACCAGAGGAACTTTAGCATCATTATTCAAAAAGAAGGGTTACCTTCCTGGGGTTCCCCAAGTTCAGTGAAGACATACTGAGCCAGTGGCTGTAATAACAATAGCCACTCGCATTTCTGGAGAACTGGCTTGTTCTTTTAGTCCTCCATAGCTTTTATGGTTGGCTGCTGACTAATATTGTAACAAAAGATTGGAAGGAATCCAAATGCCTATCAGTAGGAGACTCTTGAATAAACAATGGTACAGCTACAAAAAGGAATGAGAAAGCTCTCTGTATACGGCTGCAGACAGATGTCCACAATATATTGGTAAGTAAAAAATGAAGATACAGGGCAGTTTGTGTAGTATACCTCATGGAGAGGGAAAATACAAAGATGTACATATGTTTGCTTATATTTTTCCAAGAAACAATGCAAGATTAAAACAAAAACTAATGAGAATGGCTGCCTATACAGGGAGGGAGAGATTAGAGATGGAAGCTAGACCTCTCTCAATGTACCTTATTTTATAGTTTTGATTTTGGAACTTTGTAAATATTTTACATTAAAAAAAGTAAAAATCAAACACACACTGAAATAACTAAACTGTATACCACAAAAAAATCTTAAATTGAGTCCATATTTTTGTTAATAATATTAGTATTATTTTGAAATGTACATTCAGATAAAGCAAAGATTATGTAGTGTCGTTAGGAACCCAGATTCTCAGGATAAGAGGGAAAAGATACAAGCATAAAATCAAATGATTTAATTAAAGCCCTGTAATCTTAAATATGAATCATAAATATTAATATAAACTCATGACACTTTCCTTTTTCTAAAAGGTATGTATTTTATAGCTTTGCCCATTGAAAAGACCTAGAAGCAGTGACAACCTATTAGCAGTTAGCATCCTTATCATCCAGATTGTTGTCTCTAAATCCCGTTTCTCAGAGAGATTATTGATTGTGTGCTTGGAGCAGGAAATGTACAAGATGAACCTGCTCTAGTTTGTCATACTAGAAATAAAGGAAACTAGATGTTTGATGATGTGAAAAGATACAGAACTGATCTGAAGGGGCTCCCGCTGGCCAAAAAAGGGACAATTTGAGCGTTAAAAAGAATAATGACTTGAACTTATTTACAAAATGGAAATAGACTCACGGACAGACTTAAGGTTACCAAAGGGATAGCGGGGGGAGAGGAGGAGGAGATAAATTTGGAGTTTGGGATTAACATATACACACTACTATATATAAAACAGATAAACAACAGGGATCTACTGTATAGCACAGGGAACTATATTCAGTAATAACTATAATGGAAAACAATCTGAAAATATATACATATATATGTATAACTGAATCACTTTGCTGTATACCTGAAACGAACACAACATTGTAAATTAATTGTACTTCAATTTAAAAAATGGTTAAAAAAATAATGGCTGCAATGGATTGAAACTCATCCAGTGTATAGCATTCTGTGAATTCATAATGATAAACTAAAGAAAAAAGTCAAAACCACTTGAATCACATTTGGAGGTTCTAGAGCACTAACTCATTATTCAGAAAATTGACAAATGAAGCAATTAAGCATTTTAAAAGTCTCATATTTTTGATGAATAGACAGTGCATCATTCGGATGTCTGTTAAAAGATCCACTTCCTTACACTCAGTCTCTCACTGCCTGTTTATATATGTGTGTGTTTATAAAATCTTGGAGAAAAAAAGATAAGGTTGGATTATGGTTAATACACTTCAGCCTTGTAGCTCAAAGTAGGAAGTTGGAAAGACAGACTGCCATGTGTGCAAAAACCTGTATTTTTCCGTCTCTCTGCATAAGCTGACAGTCTTTTGGGCCTTAGTCTTGTCCAACCTCTTATTTCTCCTTTGGGGGTGACTTTAGATTTCAGTGGTCTCTAACAGATTTGAAAGGCATTGAGCAAAACACTGAGTTCTAAAAAAAAACAAAACACTGACTTCTGTTCATTTGCTAGGAATAAAACCATAACCTTCCTACAAGGCTTTTTTCATAAATAATATAGAGAGCTTGAATTTATTCTCTGGACCCTGTCAGCGTTCCAGCTTGTCCTTTTAGGCCAAAAAAGGCTATATAGACCTCGGCTGGAATAGCAAGCACAGCTGTTTCTGTACTGACCAAATGAGGCATGTTATGTGCAAAGCCTTTAGAGGCTGTTCTTTTTTTCTTTCCAGAAGAATCCCCAAGGCCTGAGGGCCTTGCAAATACTATTCTCTCCACTCCCAGTGTTCAGGAAACAATAATCTATATCATTAATAAGTAGAAGTAATATGATCTCTTGGAAAGAACCCAGAATTGGGAACCTGAAAAATGTTTCTGAGCAGTCAGATCTGTGCTTAAACCTAACTTTGTAATTCTGGAAATGTATTTTTTTTTAAAGGATCAATTTTATTTATTTATTTTTGGTTGTGTTGGGTCTTCGTTGCTGTGCACGGGCTTTCTCTAGTTGGATCGAGCGGGGGCTACTCTTTGTTGCGGCGCGCAGGCTTCTCATCGTGATGGCTTTTCTTGTTGTGGAGCACGGGCTGTAGGTGCGTGGGCTTCAGCAGTTGTGGCATGCAGGCTCAGTGGTTGTGGCTCGTGGGCTCTAGAGCGCAGGCTCAGTAGTTGTGGCGCACGGGCTTAGTTGCTGCGTGGCATGTGGGATCTTCCCAGACCAGGGATGGAACCCATGTTCCCTGCATTGGCAGGCGGATTCTTAACCACTGTGCCACCAGGGAAGTCCCTGTATTTGTTTTCATATTAACATTGTTTTAAAGTTTTCGGTTCATCTTTTTGTGTGTGTGTGTGTGTGTGTATTTTAAAGCAAATCTTTTTTTTTTTTTTTTGTGGTACGCGGGCCTCTCACTGCTGTGGCCTCTCCTGTTGCGGAGCATAGGCTCCGGACACACATGCCCAGCGGCCATGGCTCACGGGCCCAGCCGCGATCCTCCCGGACCGGGGCACGAACCCGTGTCCCCTGCATCGGCAGGCGGACTCTCAACCACTGTGCCACCAGGGAAGCCCCTAAAGCAAATCTTTGATAATATAGCTTTTCACTGTAAATACTTCCTTACTGGCAGTTTACTTAACCCCTGAGGGCCCCCCCTACTTAAATGGAGAAAATATTCCCTGCTTCATTATTTCATAAAAAAGCTGTGAGAGAAAAAGGTGAAAATACTTTGAAAGTGTGCTAATGAAATGAAAGGTACTATTGAATCTAGATTATTTCAGAGTGTCATCTCTACTATAAAAATTTTGATTTGTTTTGAAATGGGCTCACCGAAAATAGTGAATCAAGGTGAGTCTGTCATGTAAAGATTCATAAATTTGGTTTCATTTTGAACTGGTTCTCTAGATGTTATATGCATTTTTTAAAAGGCTAGTTTCATTTTGTTGTTATAGTTAATTAGAGATAAATATTTGGGCAAAATGTAATATTCAGCAAACCAACATGATTATTTCCACTTTCTGAGTCAAGCCCTGAAGGCCATTCTCTTCCCCACAAACAGAGCCTGGCATTTCAACATCGGATATTCTGTCTTGGATTAAACAAGAGGAAGAGACCCAGGTCGGCACCCCACAGGAGCCCAAGGAGAGTGACGTGTGCAAAAGCACCTATGCCGGTGAGTACTGAGGCGCCCAGACCCAGCTCATGCCAGGACCACTGAGAAGAAACGGCAGAGGAAGTCGGGTTGTGGATGCAAGGAAGTGGGTGAGGAATGAGGAAAAGGGGGAAAAAAGCATGTTCAAGTAAGTTAGAAATGAAACGGAAATCAAACCAAGATACATTTTAAGTGAGAAAACATACTCTTAAGTGTAAAGACAAATTAGAAGTGTCCGAGGAAGAAAAACAAGTGCATACAGATGCACCAGAAGTATGAGGATGGGGAAGGACAGAACATTTGAACAGCATGCAGAAAGGACAGAACAAAGCTAGGGGGTGGGAGAGACGAGCAGTGGAGACAGCAGTGTCTTGGGAGAGGCACAAATGGGAATGTTAATGAAGAGCTCTCCCTCAGGAAGAACAGTGACATGAGAAGAAACACGCGTCTTCTAAGACATTTAGCACCATCTATATTTTGCCATCTGAACCAGAAGAGAATCTCAAGGTCAGAAGAGACATGATCGTTTATGCAACTTAATGCAACCTGTTTAACTTCTATGCTCTGTGCTTAGACCCTGGGGAAAAAAAAAAGACAGTTTCTGCTCTTCAAGAAGTTTATATTGGGGACACACATATCAGTGCTAGGCATGCCTATTATTAAATGTCAAGGGTGAGTGGGATGGATGACTTGTATACAAGAAATAAGAAGTTCGGAGAACATCACATCAGTTTTAGTTTAGGTATTTAGATAAGGCCTAAAGAAGGATGCAAAGGGACTTCCATGGCGGTCCAGTGATTAGGACTCTGCGCTTCCACTGCAGGGGGCTTGGGTTCCATCCCTGGTTGGGGAACTAAGATCCCCGCAAGCTAGGATGTGAAGCTAGAATTGGCCTTAGAAAATTGGTACTGTGTGGTTGGGTATAATCTGGGAAGATGGGAAGAGAGGAGATGCATTCTACAAAAGGGAGGGCAGAATGATTAAAGACATATGAGCAGAAATGTGTACTTTATTTTCCAGGAAAGTAAAGAGACAGCTAACTATAGTGAAGGACTTACCTGGCAGAATACAAAGGAACAAGATTAGATAAATACATGATTTTAGGCCTAATCACAATAGGCAACAGAGAACATTTCAGAGCCTGTGAGCAGAGGTGAATCATAATGAAAGTAATGCTGGGAAGATTGATGCCAGGGTTCTTCCTGTCCAAACGGGGAGCGCTGAAGAGGTTCGGTAGTAAATTCTCCGACATTGGCCTCAGGGACTACAGACACCCTGGTTATTATCTCAGCCCTCCACTGACTTCCTTATCTGGGCCAATGGGAGCTCAGAGCAGCCTGTCAGAGCTGGGCAGGGACACAGGAGAGTTGCTGGGACACCTGTTGTCGACAGGTGTGACTCTGAGTCCTTTCTTTCAGACGAAGAGCTTGTCATCAAAGCTGAAGGCCTCGCCAGAGCCTCCCTGTGCCCCGAGGTGCCCGTCACCTTCTCTTCTCCACCAGCAGCAGCTAAGGATACGTTTCGGGACGTGGCCTTCAAAAGCCCGCAGTCTGCGCCCATGGCGCCGTTTGGACGTCCAGCCACCGAGCTGGCCGAAGCTTCTGAGGGACAAGTGACTTTCACTCAGCTGGGCAGCTACCCCCTCCCGCCTCCGGCCGGGGAGCAGGTGTTCTCGTGCCACCACTGTGGCAAGAGCCTCAGCCAGGACATGCTGCTGACCCACCAATGCGGCCCCGCGGGGGAGCGCCCGGCCCCCTGTGCCCAGTGCCCCAGGCACTTTCCCCCGCACGCCGACCGCGGCCCGCAGCCGCCCGCCAGCGAGACGCCACCCACCTGCCCGCACTGCGCCAGGACTTTCACTCACCCGTCCAGACTCACCTACCACCTTCGGGTCCACAACAGCACCGAGCGCCCCTTCCCCTGCCCCGACTGTCCCAAGCGCTTCGCCGACCAGGCGCGCCTGGCCAGCCACCGGCGAGCCCACGCCAGCGAGCGGCCCTTCCGGTGCGCGCAGTGCGGCCGGAGCTTCAGCCTGAAGATCAGCCTGCTGCTCCACCAGCGGGGCCACGCGCAGGAGCGGCCCTTCTCCTGCCCTCAGTGTGGCATCGACTTCAACGGCCACTCGGCCCTGATCCGCCACCAGATGATCCACACGGGCGAGCGGCCGTACCCCTGCCCTGACTGCAGCAAGAGCTTCATGCGCAAGGAGCACCTGCTCAACCACCGGCGGCTGCACACGGGCGAGCGGCCCTTCAGCTGCGCGCACTGCGGCAAGAGCTTCATCCGCAAGCACCACCTCATGAAGCACCAGCGCATCCACACGGGCGAGCGGCCCTACCCCTGCGCCGAGTGCGGCAGGAGCTTCCGCTACAAGCAGACGCTCAAGGACCACCTGCGCTCGGGCCACGGTGGCGGCTGTGGTGGGCATAGTGACCCCTCTGGACAGCCGCCGGACCCCCCGGGCCCCCTCCTAACTGGGCTCGAAACCGCTGGCCTGGGCGTTAACACCGAAGGTCTAGAGGCCAATCAGTGGTATGGGGAAGGGACTGGAGGCGGGGTTTAGTAAATCTCTCTCCTTTCAGGGTTAGCCGTGCTGGCAGCGGGGCAAGAGGCAAGCCCAGAAGCCCCTGCCCCCCGCTAACCCGGTGGTAATGCCTGCCTGGCACGTCAGTGAATTGGGGGTCCTGTGCACTTGACTAGAGGCGTGCTTGAGTTTCGGAACTTCACAAGAGCAGCACATTGTGAAACCCAGGAAGACCTGGAGGAGAGCCCAGCTTCCTCATCTTTTCAAAAACATTACCTAAGCAGAAGTTATAAGAATGTTGCAGAGAGGTTGGAAAGCAAGATTCGGCCTCTGGTGGTCCATCACAGGGTAATTCGGCCTCTGGTGATCCATCAGTAGGTAGAGTCAGGTGCGTGGAAGAGCCTCCAAGGCTTGAAGCCCATTCTGCGGCAGAGAATGTTTAACTGAGCCTTTCATCACCTCCTTGATGGTAGGATGGTTCTGGAAGAAAGTGCCCAAGCCTGGGCACCACTCCTGTTCCTCCCAGACAGTGGCTCCAGTTGGCTCACGTGCTTGGGTACTGTCTCTCCCGAAATGATGACTCAAGACTGCCTTCCTAGGTCTCCTAGATTAATTCTTCTAATATATTTTGTTTAATACTGGATGAGCAAAAAATTTGACTTTAAAACCTTCTTAAGGAGAACAGTTCTTTCACTAGCTTAATTTGAAGCATTCAGGCTTTTACTGTCATTTAAACTGCTAGAAACTTTTGCCGGGGTCCTGGTTAAAAATTTGGGAGCAGGATTCTCGGCCCCAGCTTTAAAAGCTACAGATCCCCGAGAAGTGACAGAAGAGCCTAGAGTTTGTGCCTGAACCATGTTTCTTAGCGTCACTTATGTCATATTCTTCCTCATTGTTTCCAAGCAAGCAAGCTGGCTTTTCCATTCCCGGTGTCTGATATTCTGACAGTCACCAGCAGGAAAGGTCACAGCGCTTCCAGAAGCATTACAGAGTTTTGGAAAGTGCCAATGGACTGTCACCTTTCACTTCCTCAGTAGTGAGATGATAGTTGCAATGCCGCTTTCTTGAGCCAGCAGAGTGTCTGTTCTCCCCCCTGGCGATGGGCAGATTGAGGGACTTCGTAGGCCCCGGAGAGCTAAGCACGAGGCGTGGGTGAGGACAGCCTCTTCCTGCTGGTTTTGCTTCTGGGGACCTTGGCTGCCGTGTGTTCTTTTGTCAGGGTCAGTCAGTCACCTGGGAGCATCTGAGCCTGGTCCCATTCCCAAGTGGCTTTGCAGTTGGGCCCCTTTCCCTTTACAGATCTCAGATTTTCATCTGCAAAATGAGGCTGGTGAAAGGAAAAAAAGTGAACCTTTAGAATTAAAAAAAAAAAAATTTTGTACATTCCTTCTCCTGCCAAAATCCTCTCTCTATCTCTGGCTTTTATCCAGGCAAAGCAAAATAAGACAGCAAACTCAAAGCGACATTCTTGCTGAAACTTGACTGAAATCAGTTTGGTTTGTTGTTTTACTCTTGCTTGGAGACTGAGGTAGAAGACAGAGAATGCAGAAGTCCTAAGTCTTGGGCAGCAAAGTTGTTTGTACCTGTACTCTCCTGTTTCCCCTGAATCTTCCTGAGATGGCTGTGACAGGGTCTGCGAGTATTTAGACAAGACACTTTCTTGATGAAATGATAAGGGAAGGACCCATTTTTTCCCTTATCACCCAGCCCAAACCTCACCCTGCCTAGTTATGTGTAACTACACTAGGAAAAAAGTGTCACCCCCAGCTAGCTTTGCTCCTGGGAATGCTCTGTCTGAACATGCTGCTCCTTAGGATAATCACATTTACAGAACATCTGTGACATTCTCAACACCAAGCATCATGGGAGGCCTAAGAAATGTGTATGAGACCTATTCCACTGTCATAACTTATAGTCTAAAGGCAAGGGAATGGGACAAACCAAGAGAGATGATAAACAGAACCCTGGCATATGGGACTAAGAGTTTTCTAGCTAGAATCTGGACCCATACCATGGGAAATTGGGGGGTTCTGGGGGTCCCAAAACCAGGGTTCCAGCTTTCCTGGTGACCCACTAGGAACCTGAGTGTTTTATCCAGCTCTGGTTTGTATCCTGATCTTCCTAATGAAAAGGAAGAAGAGTCAGATCTCTATGTGGTGAGGTCCCTTTTCTGAACAGATGGATTTGAGCATTCGCCAGGGTTTGCTGGAGAAGGCACTCCTACACTAGGTGTGATGACGGATGAGATGGAAATTCTTTACTCAGAGGTTTACTGAGGACACAGAGCTTATTAATGAAAGAGACCTGTGGATTAAAATGCTGCAGATAGGTCCCACAGTCCCTTTTGCAAGGAACTGTAGCCAGCAGGGGCCCGCACTTTGGCAAGAAGTGAACAGAGTTCAAATACCAGTGAGGCAAGAGCCGTGAAGCTGAATGAGAGGGAAGAATGGGCAGCATCATGCCAGAAAGATGGAAGTAGATGTTATCCAGTCCTCAGCCCTTGAACAAACTTGGGGTTCAGCTACTGTACATTCTGGTCTCCTTTCCCTCCACCAGTCCTCTACCAGGTAGAACTCCAGGCCAGCTCTTAATTCGAGTTTGTTTGCTTAAGATTCAAAAGTGGATAAGTAAAATAGACCAGTGGAAAAGATAAGTCCAACAGAGGGGTTCCAGTGTGTGGAGAAACGTGGTCCATCAAGGGCTCCTGAGACAAACCATACACTTAACAGTAACTGAGGATTGGTCTTCCTGACCAGACACAGTGGGAAAGAGGAAAACCTAGAAACGTGCCCTTCATCAGTCTGCCCGCTGGGCTGGGAAGTCTGTACTATCACATAAATAGGTAGCATCTCCTTGGAGTGGATCCAGCTGTTGACTGTAACCAGATTCACTCTTTGCTTACTAGATTTTTCATTATCACCGTAAGATGAACCTCTGGCTCAGCCACAGATGTGAACATAAATGGAGTTGATTGTCCAGAAAGTGAAAGAAGACTCTGACCTTTTCTGCTGGATATTTGTTACTGGAACACCATGGCTGGGCTCTAGCTACTTTACGTAACTTCCCAGCAGTGCTTTACATAACTTCCCTCATCATTAGTAACAGTCTGCGGACTTTCTGTTGGGGGACTCTGCTGGGCTTCTCTTTGGAGCATTTTTAAATATTTGGGTGTCCATGCCTATCTCAACCAGGACCAGACCTTATGGCTTACTAGGGAGTAATAAACGTTCACTGTCTCAGTTGGCAACGGTCTTGTTGATGATGAAAGAGGGCCCGAGTTCCTTTATCTGTTCATTCCGAATGGGATGGAGAACCCAAATTTCTGCTCAGATTTCCTCTTGAGGAGGGGCCGGGCATGCTGTCCCACAGCCACATCCCACATTGTAGCTTCTTAGACAATAAAAAGCATCCTCCTCAGCTGCCTGAGGGCTGCTGAGGAGCGATGAGGAAAAGCAAGTCTCCCCGAAAGGTTCTCACAGACCAGGGACTCTGTTATCATCAGAGATATGTTCTTTCTGTGTGCTCGGTGGACACCTTTGACCCTGTTCCCTTCACTCGACAAAGGAAGCAGTCTTCTCGCAGGGTTTTACACAGAGGACATTCTTTGACTTGGGAAGTGTCAGGCTCTTACAAGCAAAAGATCCTCAAGTTAGGGCAACTTGGTGGGAGATGGGAGTAGGGAGTGCTTGGGCCTTGTAAGGACATGCCATGTGGGTTAGCACAGCTTAATGGCTTAAAGCAGGGACTAGATTCAGACCTAGCTTCAAGTCCTGACATCATAAGAAGTAACATAACATATTATTTAGCCATCCTAAGCCTAGTTTCCTTAAATGTAAAATAGAATGGTGCTGTCTTGGAGGTGTCAGGGTTTGGGGGGAACCTGTGAAAGTGCTTAGCACAGAGCCTGGCACACGGAGGTGTCAGGGGGCAGCCATCAGGAAAGGTGCAGGCCCAACCAGAGAGGGGAAGGTGCAGAGAACTGAGGTCGCTCTGCAAAAGCACGTGATTGCTTGATGACATAGCTTATGCCTTCCATCTTTTGCTTCCATTTAGCCTGTTCGTTTACTCTGTGTTTTCTGTATCTCCTGGCTCCCAAAAGTTTGTGTGCGCCATGACACCAGGTGGTTCTGATTCTCTTGACTTTTCTTAGTTCACGTTCTAACATGTGGGATCTGGCCCAGCTCCTCTTTCTATACCAGGCCGCAGAAGTCTCCATCCGACCCTTGGACTGGCTGCCCTTGGGTTACATGCTCATCTTGGTTCAGTCAGCTGTAGTCAGGCGGGAAGGTCCCAGATCCCAGGATCTGTGGGCCTGGTAGACTGACGTGGGAATGGGCAAACGGTGGCACAGTGGGGCATTCCTAGTACTGCTAGGAGAGGAAAACTCTGTTTCACCTGTATCAGGCTTGCTTGAAAGGCTTCTGCTTCATCAGCACATCCTAGACCAGAGCTCATGGCCCCCACGTAAAGGACCTGGAAGGTGCTGTTTCTGTATCTTGCAAAAGAAGTAATTTGTTACTTTCTAGGGTGTTATTCCTCCTTTCTGTCCCAGCTCCACTTTCTTTTAAATATGTAACTCTGGCCATAATTCTATTTATACACACATACACAATGACTTCTGTCAGCTTGGTCAAATTGCCTCTTCAAAACAAAACATAATTCTGCCCCTTAAGACCAACTGCCCACTGAAGAATGCAGAGAGATACAGTCAATCAGAGAGGCCTCAGAAGTACTGCGCTGCAATGCTCTTAAAATTGCCAGGTTACATTTCAAATAAAATATTTGGTAAAACCTCATTGGGCTACGTGGCTTCGTGTCTGCTATTAGCAAAGCCAGTATTTACTGTAAAATCTTGAAGCTGGTCTAAAAATTAAGCTTCCCAAGAACTGGGGCCATGTCTTCTTTTGTATTCCTTCTGGTGCCACGTGCTGTCAGGGACGTGGATGCTTGATGAATGATCGTGCAGTGGGAAGACCACCTGCGAAGGGATTACAAATGATTCTGGTTGTAGCTTAACATTCTCTACCTGCTTGGTACGGAGCAAGCCACTTAGACTGTGTAGATCTCATTTTCCTAATTCTAATGGGCAGATTGAACAAGGTGGTAGTAGAAGGTCCCTTCCAACTCTAAAATCATAGAACTTAAGATTTTACTTCCTGGTCCTGTTTTCCTTGTCTGGTTTCTCCCCAGATTCTGCCCTATTGAGTGATTCCTTTGACACAGCAGAATCAACACCTTGGAGAGGTATGCGTTATTACAGATTAAAGAGTCTCATTCTAACCATATTATGATTACTCCAAAACCACACAAACTGACAAAATTCTAGCAAAACTATAAAATTTCGTTTTAAAACACAGCATGTGTTTGACTGCACTTTTAAGCATAGGAAGACACACCAAAGTAATAGTTGTTCTAGGGTGCTGGGGTCATTCAGTGGTTACTTTTTCCCGTATATTTTGTGTAATGTAAAACGTTTTGTATATAGCACTTCTAATGCTTTTACAAGAATAAGGATTATCGGGCTTCCCTGGTGGCGCAGTGGTTGACAGTCTGCCTGCCGTTGCAGGGGACGCGGGTTCGTGCCCCGGTTCGGGAGGATCCCACGTGCCGCGGAGCGGCTGGGCCCGTGAGCCATGGCCGCTGAGCCTGCGCGTCCGGAGCCTGTGCTCTGCAACGGGAGAGGCCACAACAGTGGGAGGCCCGCGTACCGCAAAAAAAAAAAAAAAAAAAAA
>NW_020837949.1:6882902-6888865 GCF_003676395.1 Aethalodelphis obliquidens | reverse complement strand
AACCAAAAAAAAAAAAAAAAAAAAAAAAAAGAATAAGGATTATCATAATGAAAGAGGTCCTGGAAAGGAAGTCAGGGAGCCTGTTGCTTTGGTTTTCTCACTCGCAGCGTGAGGCTAGTATACACTTTACCAAGTTTACCTAAGGTGTGGTGAGGCTCAAATGAGGGAAGGTCTTCAAAAGTGCTTTGAAACATACTGCAAGCCTAAGAAAGTGTTGATGTAGTAGGTGCAGGAGAATTTCTTGTTGATCAGTTAAACAGTTTCCTGGATGTTACTTAAATGATGCTTCTCTTCAGTCAAGGCTGGGCAGTGGCTGTTTCTTCACTTCCAGTTTGCTTGCCTGTGCTGGGGGGAAGCTAGCCTGAGACTGCAATTTGGGAAGCAGTGAGAGAACAGAAGTACGTGTGGGCAGAGACTGAAAAAAAGTTTGATGCAGAAAATATCAGGGTGACATATATAATGTGACCTATATAATGTGCTGACTTCTATCAGCAACTCAGGCGAGATAACCAGTTTTATGTATATGAGGAATTATAACAAATTGGAAAGGCAGGCACATTCCTGGAGAGGTTGGTTTAAACAGAATTCAAAATTAAGGATGTATGTAAAGCTATGTACATCAAATCAGTTCTTGGCTTTGAGGTTATAGTTTTAAAAAAATTATACAAGAAAAACAATATCTGCAAGCCAACCTCAATGAGTAAACAGCAGAATAAAACAATGAACAAGAATAGTTAAGTCAATCATTTTTTATTATTAGTAAGTAATAATTTGGGATGTTTATGCCCCCAGGGAGATTTGTGGGGCTGAGACAAGGATCTGAGGAACAGCAGGGAGCCCTTCTTATGCTACTTTGTTCTTGGCCGGTCATTACAATAACCTGGGGAGCTAAAAAAAATATTTATGTCGGGGCTCACCCTGGCATGATTTGATTCATCTGGGATGGGGCCTAGATGTTTTGTTTTGTTGGTTTTTTTTTTTTTTTTTGCGGTACGCGGGCCTCTCACTGTTGTGGCCTCTTCCGTTGTGGAGCACAGGCTCCGGACACGCAGGCCCAGCAGCCATGGCTCATGGGCCCAGCCGCTCTGCGGCATGTGGGATCCTCCCGGACCGGGGCACAAACCCACGTCCCCTGCATCGGCAGGCGGACTCTCAACCACTGCGCCACTAGGGAAGCCCAGATGTTTTTTGTTTTTTTGTTTTTTTTGATGTTTTATTTTTTAAAGTTCCCCCAAGTTATTCTAAAGTGCCTGCAAGTTTAGAAGATCATAGAAAGAGAAAGTGAATTATTGGACTGGAAATGACCAGTTAGCCTGCTTTCCCAGAACAGGGAGCTGTGGATTGAAGATCAAAAAAAGGATTTTTGAATCCACAATGGGAAGTCATAATTTGATTCTAGAGGCAGGACTCGGAAGGAAATAAGGCTATGGGAATGGTTGTTGAAAAAGTTCTGACTGATCTCAGTAGTTAAGTTAGGAGCTCCAGAGGCAGCATTCATTTCAGCTGTGCCCACTGCAGGCTCTGTCCAGAGACCTGGTATGGACAGGACGCTGCACGAGCACAGGTGGGAACAGCACCAGTGCCTGCACCGCCGTCCTCCCTAACCTCCATCGTGGTGAGGCCAGCACCTCTGTGTAAGGGCAGTTTGCTGAAGAACCGAAAGGGACTGTGGTGACGTCACAGTCACTGACGTCACTGATTATTTTAATAATCAGCCCAGGGACTTCCCTGGCGGTCCAGTGGTTAAGACTTCGCCTTCCAATGCAGGGGGTGCGGGTTCGATCCCTGGTCGGGGAGCTAAGATCCCACATTCCTCGCGGCCAGAAACCAAAACATAAAGCTGAAACAGTATTGTAACAAATTCAATAAAGACTCTAAAAATGGTCCACGTCAAACAAACGAAAAAAAAACCCCAAACAAACAAACAAAACAAAAAATATATAGTCACCCCACACTTAAATGTTGAAGGGTTGCCCACTGAGAAGATTGGAGAGGATGTACTGCAGTTATCGCCAACATAAAACATGTCTTCTGCATAAAGGGTTTCTGAGCCCTGGTGCCTGTGTTTAGGACTGTCGAGTAGCTTACTCAGTCACCAAGCCGTCACATGTCAAGGAAAGTGCCAGAGAGTCATTAAGAACTGAAGAGAACTTTACTCATCTACTGTGTCGAGACTTGCAAAGACTTGCAAAGATAGAATGCCTATTTGAAGTAGGCTGAGAATAAACTCAAGAGGGAAAAAGTAGTATTTTCTCCAAACTTTGCATAGGTATAAAGCAGAAATTTTCAGAAGTCACTGAGAAAGAGAGGGAGAGGGAGAGAGGGAAAAAAATACATGTGTGTGTGTTTGGGCATTTAAGTTTGAATTAAAATGTTGGCAGAAGGTGGATCTGAAAAAGGCAAGGATATTGAAAGCTCATTAGCAAGAGCAAATTGACCTTAAAACTGTATAATACAAAATATCTGACTGTGTTCCCCACATGAACACTTTCTGCCTCTTCTAAGTAGTCCTGGAGCTTTATCACCTTACCCCCAGCGACCCTCCCCTTCACATAGTCTTGCCTCTGATTTTTAGTTATACTTAGGATGTCAATGACTCTGAAACCTAAGGTGTTATCCTTCCTTGGAGGTTGGCGTAAAGCATCCCAAAGTGAAGATAAGGAAGTTGTAACCATGGACATGTCAGTGGGTGAGGAGAGCTTGAGGATTACATTGCAGTCCTTAAGCCTGCTTTTTAAACTAAGCAAGGAGCGACACTGAGGTAGAAGTGCAGATCTGGTTACCCTCTTCACTTAGCTAAGCGTGAATCTAGAGGATTTCTTCCTCAAATAAAGCTTGTAGTTGTTGAAAGGACACGGAGTGCACAGGGAACACCAGGAATTAGGGAGTGGCAGACACGTGTGTTAGCGCTCCCCAGAGAAACAGAACCAAAAGGAGATATAGAGATATATAAGAAGAGATTTATCAGAGGAATTAACTCATGCAATTATGGAGGCCAAGAAGTCCTATGATCTGCCAGCTGCAGGCTGGAAAGCCAGGAAAGCAGTGGCGTAATTCATTCCGAGTCCAAAGCCCCAAAACCAGGAGCAGCGATGTCCGAGGGCAGAAGGCGATGGCTGTGACGGCTCAAAGGAGGAGCAAATTTGCTCTCCCTCTGCCTTTTTGTTCCACTTACGCCCTCCGCGGATTGGATGATGCCCATCCACGCTGGTGAGGGCATCTTCTCTAATCAGTCTTGGATTAAATGCTAATTTCTTCTGGAAACGCCCTCACAGACACCCAGAAGTAACATTTTACCAGCTGTCTGGGCATCTCATGGCTCAGTCAAGTTCATGCATAAAATCAACCATCACAACACATAAGTGTTCTGGCATTTTTGAATGCCCTCTCCTTTGGCCTCTCCTTTAGTCCAATACCCTGTCCTGAGCAGAAGCTATCTAATTCCTAGGTGAGGAGATGAGAAGAAGCCCATTCCCACCTGAGAGACTGAGGGCCCAGCCCCGCGTCCTTCCGCTACGAGAAATGTTTATTAACAATGATACTTGACATCTATAATCCACTTCATCCAGTTGCTTTCTCCTCCTCAGAAAGTTAGATAACTGCCTCACAGTTACTCAGTAACTCACAGAAACAAGTCTGAGGACTGGACACCTCTCCCAGTGAGGGTCTCTCCCACCCTCGCATCTCTCAGCCCCATCAGCCTGTTGGTCACTGGAGTCCATGGTCCGTGGACAGCAGCCCCCTCCTCGTGCCCTTCTTGTTTTCCTTCTGGGAAGTGTCCCCCAATCCCCCCATTCACCATGCATCTGCTGTATCCACTACTGGTTTTTGTGACCTGTGGTTGCTAGGGTTGGCAGTTACAAGATAATGCTAGTACCACGAAGCCTGTGCATTTAAATCCTGTTTGAGCTGAGTAGCTTTGCTCATATCTCATGACAGTGAACTGAACTCTGGCTGCCAGGGGTGAAAGTACGATGGCTCTGTGTGTGCAAAATTCACCCTCTGTGAAGGAGAAACGTAAAGTGGATATACTATGTGGTATCTTATTGTGTAAAAAGAGAAGTAGTTATAAGTAGTTTAATGCTTAGGAAGGGAAGTAATTTTAACTACTTTATATTGAAAAGATAGCTTAAACGCTTGGGACTAACCTAGCTTCTCTTCCACCTCTAGGAACAAGGGAAGATGTTGATGTATAGGTCAGAATGTGTGCTCTGAAATGTGTCTCACTGGTGGAAATGAGTTTACTTGGAGCTTTTCAGAGCTTTTACTTGCCAGTTTCCTCTAATAATAGTGACATGATATTTACAATCGGGGGCAGACTATGGCCAAGGAACAGAGGGAAGAAAATCACTGGCTTCTGGGAACATAACCTTTGCTAACCTGTAAGCTCCTTGAGAATAGTATTAAGTCTGTGAGATACTCATTCTTTATCCTGGAAGTATGCCTAGCAGAGAAAGTACTTGATGACTGTCCTTCTGAGTACGGTGCTCTAAGTACATGTCTCACTTGGACCAATAATGCCCTTTCATATACTAAATGCAGTGGAACAAAAGAGTACTAGTCGGGGGTGGCCCTCTGGAAGGTCTGCCTCTACCCAGGGCGATAATCAGCCTTGGAGATCTCTGTCTTAACAAGATAGGGACTAGTCATTTAGGAAGACAGACACTATTTTGAGGATAATTACAAGGACTTACCTTTTGGAGGTAATTACTTTTGTTGGGTGCCTATAAGCACTGTTCTCATTTGATTTGTAACTGTGGAATAGACATTATTTTCTTCATTTATATATAAAGAGACCAAGTGAAGCTCAGAGAAGTGAAATTGCTCACAGTTACAGCTAATGAGTGGTGATTTTGGAATTTAAACTCAGGTATGTCAAACTGCAAAGCCCACCCGCTGCCCAAGCAGCAGCTGGCACATAGTAGGTGCTCAGTAAATATTTGTGGAATGAGTGAATGAGTTTTCCCCTTCCCATTTCTTCTCCATCAGCCTACCTTGTCCTCTCCCCCGCTCCTCCTCTGACTTGGCCTGACGTTTCAAAGTGACGTTGACTTACATTTAAAGGTTCTGGAAGAGGCTGCTGTTAAAATGCTGTGAGTGCACCTTACCTGGGAGGAAGAGTGTGGCCCTCTTCTGACACAGACCAGGTCACTTCTCTGTCATCCAGTCCAATGCAAAGGCCTGGAGTTGATCCAGGTAAATTTGGATTGAGACGAGGGAGAGTGGGGAGGTGAAGGCTGCAAAGGAGTGAGCCAAGAGGAAAGGCCAGAACAAAGAGTCCGGAGACAATTGCCAATTTTTCAAAAGGGTCAGGTCCTTTGGGATGAGATCCCCAATAAATATTAGCCGAATTAACAGAAATCCAGCCCCAGGGCCCGCCTGCCTTGTTGGGGACTCTAGGACAGGCAGGTATGAGAGGCATACCCGCGCAGGGTCACTTTGGGGGCGGCGGTGGTCCCCTGGCCCCGGAGCGGCCCCGTTGGTCCCCGCAGGCGGGCAGGAGCTCGGAGGCCATTGGCTGGCGCGCGGGCGGCGGAGGGGCGGGGAGCGCCGCCGAAGGGGACTGTTTGCTCCTACGGGCTGTAGATGGAGCTGTCCGGCCCCGGCGAGGGGGAAGGCGCCTGGAAAACGTTCTTCTTCTCCCTGGCCGGCCCGAGCGGGGAACAGCGCTCCCAGGATGCAGTTTGTGTCAACACGGCCGCAGCCTCAGCAGCTGGGCATCCAGGGCCTGGGGCTGGACAGCGGGAGCTGGAGCTGGGCGCAGGCTCTGCCCCCGGAGGAGGTCTGCCACCAAGAGCCGGCGCTGCGCGGGGAAATGGCCGAAGGAATGCCGCCCATGCAGGTGGGTGCACCCCCGCCGGCGCCATGGCCGCCCGCCTGCCGTGGGGGCGGGGCGGGGCGCAGGGCAGTGGGCGCCGGGCGGCTGGGGGCCCGGGCCGCGCGGGGCGGGGACGGAGGCCGGG
>NW_020837949.1:6860394-6882502 GCF_003676395.1 Aethalodelphis obliquidens | reverse complement strand
GGGGCGCCGGGGGCTCGCGCGACAGGCCCGGCCCGGCGCCCTCGCAGGCCCCGCCCGCGCCCCGGAGCGGAGGGCGCCCGAGGCCGCGTGCCGGCAGGGCCCAGAGCCGGCGCCCGGGGAGGCCCCGCGGGGCGGGGGGCCCGGAACGCGCGGTCCCCGGGCCCTGGCGGGGCCGTAACCGCGTCACCCACCCCGGCCCGGGCTTGCCGAGGGGCTTGCCGGCCGCACTCGCGCCGGGCCGGCGACGTGGGCGCGCAGCGTACCTCGTCAGGTCACACTGCGGCCACTCTGACGAAAAGATGTTTTAAACGTTGTATGGCCATCTTTCACCGAGCATAACGAGCGATTCTCCTTTCCCCGGCACCGGCTGTGATGGAGGGAAGGGGCCGCTGAGAGGTGATTCCGCCCTCCATTCAGCGGTGGGCAAACTTGGTCGCACATTAGAAGCACCTGAGCAGCTTAAGACTCCTGACGCCCAAGCCTCGTCCTGACCGGTTAAATCAGCGCCTCTGGGGTTGAGAATAGGCACCAGTCATTTCGTAAAGGTCCATAAGGATCTCAGTTCCGGAGTCAGAGCTCTAGAGCGGTGTGTGAAACACAAGGACGTGATGCTGAGAGAGGCCTGGATAGCTTTGCCCGGAGGAGAGTGTGGGAGCTGACCCTGGGCTGGACCCCGCGGAGCCTCCTCTGTCCCTGGCCTGGTTCTCAGCCAGCCGGGTTCTGACAAGTCCGCCAGGAGTTGCCGTGTCCTGTTTGATCATTTTTCAGCTTTAGGTCTCCAAACCTGTGTAGGGAAGCGGAACTTGCCGCCCCAAAATATGCCTCTTTGGCATAAGGATTATTTTAAGATGGTTATTTTAGAGGAGCTGCAGGCACAGGAGAAGCTCTGAAAACCAAGTAGGAGTTCCCTCTGTAAAACAGAAATCTCCGTCGCTCTACCAGGAAGAGGAGCGTGACTCAGTGTCTCTAAGAACTCTCACCAGCGGAGAAGGCAAGGACGTACATCTGCATAAACCCGTACACCCTTGTGTCCTGGTCTTTTCCTGGTCACCTCCTGTGACTGACTCCTCCACTCCCCAACATCATCTTCTGTCTTTAGCTGAAGATGGTATTTAAGGTAGTGGCCTGGGCCATTCTGGCGAGTAACTCAGTTTTCTGGGTCTCTCCCAGGTATACAGGAGGTATACTTGTTTTTTGTTTGTTTGATTTTATTTAGTTATTTTGGCTGCGTTGGGTCTTCATTGCTGCGCACGGACTTTCTCTAGTTGTGGCAAGCGGGGGCTACTCTTCGTTGAGGTGTGCAGGCTTCTCATTGTGGTGGCTTCTCTTGTTGCGGAGCACGGGCTCTAGGGGCAAGGGCTACAGTAATTGTGGCTCGAGGGCTCTAGAGCTCAGGCTCAGTAGTTGTGGCACATGGGCTTAGTTGCTCCGCTGCATGTGGAATCTTCCTGGACCAGGGCTCGAACCCGTGTCCCCTGCATTGGCAGGCGGATTCTTATCCACTGCGCCGCCACCGCCACCGGGGAAGCCCCGGAATACATGTTTTTAAACTTCGTTTTTCTCATGTTAATCTGTCTTATGTCAATTCGCCTATTAGAGCAGCTGAAGAACCTAGAAGGGTAGAAGGAAAATTTTTCTTCCCCAACACCTGCAAAAAGTAAACTGGGCCCAGTGACTCTCTGAACTTCCACCATCAGCCCTTGCCCCCTTCTGTAGGCCAGGCTGGAATGATGCCTGAATGAGCCCCAGTACATGGCTTTGCTGGAAATATTACTGCCTCTTATGGAGCAGGGTCTGGGGCCCAGACCCTGCTGCCCTTTCTCCCATGTCAGGAGTGATTCCCTGGAAGCTGGGTGATGCTCCTCTGTGGCTGTCACAGCTGCTCTGAGTTAGAGAGGGCAGTGAGCATGCCTGTCCCTACCTGCCCAGCGCACCTCTAAGTAATAGGTCTCCACTTCGCCCAGCCTGAGGGCCTCTTCAGCAGCGACGGAGAGAACAGAAAATGACACCTCCTCCTGTCCCATGTGGCAAGGAGATGCCATTTCAGCCCCGCTGTCCAGTAAGCCCTGGGTAGCTGGTATGGTATGGGGCCAGTTCCCAGGTCACCAGTGCACAGTGACCACCCCACTCTCGGTCACAGGGCTCAGCTCCTAACTGGCACCCAGGGGACCTCGCCCTCCAGGGTAAGGACCCAGAACTGGGGGAGTACCAGAGGGCCGGGACCATCAGGTACCCCTCCCCCCTGGGAAGCAGAGGGGGCTGGGAGGTCTTCTCTTCCTCTTAGAGATGTCCCCTCCTCCTCTCCTCAGTGAATGACATTTTTTGGCAAACCCACTTTTAATTTGGAAAATATGAATACGTACTTACATAAGGAGACAGAGCTGCTCGTCTGCTCTCTTGCTCGGGCTCCCGGTGTCTCCCTTGGCCACAGCCCTGCTGGGAAGGGTGGCAGCCCAGTTACCTGAACTGTGTTTTTTGTCACCTGCAGCACCTAGAACTACTCCAGTTGACAGTGCAGCGAGATGCTGTGGAATGACCGGCCACTTCTCTGTGGCTCTATTTCATCATCTTTAAAGCAGAGATAGATAATCATTCTTGCCCTAACCTGCTTAGAGATCGCTGGGAAGATTAGGGGCAGATGACTGATATGAAAATTTTTACTTTGAAACAGCAAACACTGGGCAGCTCTAGAGTTCATCATTAAGTCTAGCCCATGAAGAAAACAGATGGGCTCGCCAAGGAAAGTGGTTCGTGACATTTTAGCCTGGGGTCCACAGCCTTGACCTCTCAAGGGTCAAGGTGGGGTCGTAAACTAGTGGCCAGCTTGACTCCTGCAGGTGGGAAGTGGGAAGATTGGGTGGGTGGCTGCCCGAGCTCTTGCTGGCATGTTAAGGAACACCATAGCCTGAGAGGCAGGGGCTTGGCAGGAGAGCGAGACTCTGCGGCATTTGATGAGCTGTCCCCTGCTCTCAGGCCACCCTGCCTCCTCACACAGGGTCTCATCCCCGCTGTCACTTTCTCCCTCCTCGCACAGGCTCAGGAATGGGACATGGACGCCCGGCGACCAATGCCTTTTCAGTTCCCACCCTTCCCAGATAGGGCACCCGTCTTCCCCGACCGCATGATGAGAGAGCCCCAGCTGCCCACGGCAGAGATCTCTCTCTGGACCGTGGTGGCCGCCATCCAGGCCGTGGAGAGGAAGGTGGATGCCCAGGCCAGCCAGCTGCTAAACCTGGAGGGCCGGACGGGGACGGCCGAGAAGAAGCTGGCCGACTGCGAGAAGACGGCCGTGGAGTTCGGGAACCACATGGAGGGCAAGTGGGCGGTGCTGGGGACCCTGCTGCAGGAGTACGGGCTGCTGCAGAGGCGGCTGGAGAACATGGAGAACCTGCTGAGGAACAGGAACTTCTGGGTCCTGCGGCTGCCCCCGGGCAGCAAGGGCGAGGTCCCCAAGGTAAGTGGCGGTCCCCACGGGCAGGGGTGGCGGAGAGGACCAGCCCACGTGGACAGCGCTCTTTTTGTCAGGCTTTCTCACAGGCGTCTCTGGCTCCCTGTTGCCTGACTAAAGTGTCTTCTTCCCAAAGCCTGCCTCCACTCTAACCACTTCATCTGGAATGTTCCACCGCCGCGAGGCTGGCCTCCAGCCATTCCCCACAGAGCCCGCAGGTGTCCCTCCCCAGGCGTCTGGGTGTCCGCAGATTCCGACAGCGCCTCATGCTTGGGTTTTCCCCTTGGCACCTGCAAATGACCCTTTGTCATTGGTTGTCTTCGTGTCTGCTCCTCTGAATGGTTGGGGACTGACCCAGACCACGCCAACCAGGGTCACTTGAGTCATGGCCACCGCCCTCCGGTGGGCCCTCCTCACAGTTCAGAATTCACGCTCCGTTTCCTGTTCCGTTTTCTCTCCTGCTGTCCCCGGCTCATCAAGCCTGCGGGCTCGGTCAGCACACTCCTGAGAAGATGGGGTCACCCTCCGGAGACTCCACGTGCAGCTGCGTGTCCTCTGCCTTCCTGTTACCGTGGGCTCGCACCCCACCCCTTCACTTGCTCCAGGAAGTCACGCAGCATCTGCCCTGTGTCCCCTGCATCGTCACCTCCTCCCTCTCCACTAGCTCATCCCCGCCTGCAGCGTCGCCCATCTCTGTAATAAAAAAAAACTCCCTCCAGCGGTGCCTCATTTCTCTGCTCCTCTTTCGAGCGGTCTTTACTTGCTGTCTCCAATTCTTTCTTCATTGTCTCTCTCTCCCTTTTTTAACCTTTTTTATTATAGAAAATTCAAACCTAGACAAAGTAGATCGAATTGTGTGATGAACCCTCATGAATCCATCGTCCAGCCTCTGCAGTTATCAGCTCTTGGACAATCTTGTTTCATCTAACTCCCTACCCACATCCCCCTCCCATTTTATTCTGAAGCACATCCCAGACAGCAGGTGTTTTAATTGTAAACATTTCAATAGGTAGCTCTAAAAGGTAAGGACTCTTTTTTTAACGTAATAATCTCAAGATTATCACTACCATAACAAAGATCTCAACCTACTCCAATATCCAGTCAGTGTTCAGATTTTCAGTTCTTCCAAAAATATTATATATTTTTTTCTGTTAGTTTGCCTGAATCAGAACTCAAATAAGTCCACACGCTGTGATTCCTGTGTCTCTTAAGCCTTTTCAATCTGTACGTTCCTCCTTCATCTCTCTCATTTTTCCTTGTAGTTTATCTGTGGAGGAAACTAGGCCATCTGTCCTGAGGAACTTCTCACTCTCTGGATTCTGCTGTTGCATCCTCTGTGGTCTACATTTAACGTGCTCCTCTGTTCTCAGTATTCCAGTCAATTGGTGACTGGATGATTCTCCCGGGAACCCACGTGGTTGAGGCTTTTGCTGCTACTTCTCCGTCCTAGTGGTCTTGCCAGGGCCCTAATGACATCCATGGTATTAAAGCCAAGGGTTGTTAAAGCCGTGGTATTAAAGCCTCAGTCTTCATCTCCCTGCCCTGTCAGCAGCATTTCACGCAGGAGACCCCTCCCTCCTTGAAACACCTGTCCGCGTGCCCTCCAGGCTCCCCGCACCCCCTTGGTCCTTTTCCTGCATCACTACCTGCTTCTTCTCAGTCTTCTTCGCTGCTTTCCCCTCCTTTTCCTGACTTCTAGTGTTTGGCATGGTCCAGGGCTCCGTCCTGACCTTCTGCTCACTCTCTACACTCCCTCCCTCGTGATTTCATCCAGGCTCAGCGTTTTAGATGCTGTCAGCTCTCAAAGGCAGTCTTTCCCTCCCGCTCTGTCTCTGTATCCTGCCCAGACTTCCTCCTTGAATGCAGAGTCACGTTCCTACCTGTTAATTCAGCATCTCCGTCAGGATGTCAGTAAGCATCTTAGATTTAACTCGACCAAACTGAACCCCCGATTTCTGCCTGAACCCTGTTCTACTCAAAGTCGTCCTCCTCTCCGTCGAAGACAAGAGCATCCTTCCAGCTGCTCAAGCCACAGGCCTTAGGGTCATCCTTCTCTCCTTTCTTTCTCGCACCCAACTTCCGCTATATTGGTAAATACCATCTGATTTTTCTTCAAAACATATGCACAGCCCAGCCACTCCTCCCCGCTTCCACGGCTCCCGCCTTCGTCTGTTGAAGCTGTCATCGCCTCCCGTCTGATCATTGCCACGGCCTCCGCCCTGGTCCTCTTGTCTCCATCCTGGGCCCCCACCCCATACAGTCTCTTCTCAGCAGAGCAGCCAGAGTGATCCTTTAAAAATATCAATCAGTCATGACTTCCCTGGCAGTGCAGTCCAGTGGTTAAGACTCTGCACTTCCACTTCAGGGGCCATGGGTTTAATCCCTGGTCGGAGAACTAAAACCCCGCATGCTGCACGGCGAGGCTAAAAAATAAATATTCGTTGCTTTCTTCCCTGCCCCCGTACCCCCAATAAGGAGGAAGAAAAAATACAAATCAGTCATATTACACCTCTGCTTAAAACCCCCCAAATGGCTCCCCAACTTATTGAGCATAAAAGCCCCCATTTCGTCACTGGCCCCTTCCCTCTGGCCCACCCATCCGACCTCCTTTCCCTCTCACCCCCTCTTGCCCACTTGTTGCTCCCCACGGTCCCATGGCAAGGACTTTCCTCCACTGAAGGGCCCCCGCCCCGTCGCCCCCATCAGCGGTTCTGCTAAGCTGTCACTGGACTGCTGTCCCTTCCTGGCCACCCAATCCCGGCGCACTCTTTCCTCGGTCCCTGCTCTCATTTCCTCCAAAGCACTTACACCATCAGTCATCTTAAATACTTACTTTTTTTTTTGTCTCTTGGTTGGTTTCCCTCTTCTTGGTTCACTGCAGTGTCTCCGTGTCTACAGCAGTACCCGGCTTATAGCAAAACATGTTTGCCGAATGACCCTCCAGCTGGAGGGCTCACGCTTCCACGTAAGGCACTGGGCCTTCTTGGTCTTTGTATCTGGTAGCCGACCCAGTGGCTTCGCCGGAGGAGGTGCTGGATGGTGATCCATTGAGGCCACGCAGAGCTGAGTTCTAACAGTGGCTGTGGCTCCTCCCTAAGCCACCCCCACCACTGCAGCCCCCAGGGGCTCGTTTTTGTCGAGTTTGGCTTATATAACATATTGCTGTGCGGCATAGGTGGCATCTCCTCCCACGCTGCCCTTTGCCCTCGTCTGCGCCCTGCTTTAACTCGGTGCTGCGTCCCGGCCCTGCTGCGCGTTCTGTGTGTTGGGCCAGGCGTTGGGGGTCTTGAGTTGACACCTACCCTCACGGAACAATGGAATGGTTGTGGGGTCCGGAATTAGAAGGCTTGGGTTTGAATCCTGGCTTTGCCACGTGCCGGTTTTCCTACCGCAGGTCAGCTATGTTTTGTGTTGTCTCTGAGCCTCCTCAGTTCCTCTTTGGAAAGAAGTGAAGTGTAAATAAGTAATTTAGTAAATAAATTCCCAGGCGGTCTCTCTGAGCTTCAGTGTTCTCACCTGTAACACGAAGATGATACTATGCCTACTTCGTGGAGTTGTGAGGGTTAACTGATATCGCTGATGGGACAACACTATGTAGCTCATTGTAGTAGTTCTCTATTGCCATGTAACAAATGACCCCAACCCTTAGCAGCCTAAAAAAAATGATTATTTATCATTTTACAATTTTCGTGGGTTAAGAATTCAGGAGCCGCTTAGCTGAGTGGTTCTGGCTCAGAGTCTCATGAAGTTACAGTCAAGCTGATGACCTGCAGATGACTGATGGGCTGCAGTCATCTGAAGGCTTGACTGAGGCTGGAGGACCGGCTTCCAGTACGCCCACTCGCCTGTTTTGGCAGGAAGCCTTAGCTAGTTCCTCACCACTTGGACCTGCCCCACAAGGCTGCTTGAGCATTCTCACAACATGGCTGCTGGCTTCCCCTAGAGTGAGTGATCCAGAAAGAGAGACCAGGATGGAAGCTACAATGTCTTTTATGACGCAGCCTTAGAAATTGTATACCGTCACTTCTTTATTCATTTGTTAGGAGCAAGTCACTCAATCCTGCACTCAAGAGGAGGAAAATTCGGCTTTATTTTTTGAAGGGATTGTCAAAGAATTTGCAGACATATTTTAAAACCTCCATAACCAAACGGCACCATGAGAATGTTAATTAATGTTGCTGGCAGTAGTTTCAGTTCGTTGTAGACTCTTGGCCTTGCTAGATGCATTCTCTTTGTCAGATTCAAATTTCAGGCTGCTGTCTCTCAGCTTCTCTGTGCCTCGTGGGTTCTATTAAATTGGTTAATTGTTCATGGATAATTCATGGATATTCTTTCCTGTGTGGCTAGGCTGTGGGTTCCCTGCAATCTTGGCCCATGTCTCAGGGTTCTGCTGCATCCTAGCGGAGTGAGGTTTTTGCAGAGTGATGTCTATTTCCAGTTGTGGGACCATGATTCTGGAATTTTGACTGGTGAAGCGGGGACAGAGGAGTTGGTGTGTCGGAAAAGATAACAAACTTGGTTTTGGATACATTTAGTTTGAGGTACTTAAAAGATGAATAGGGACTTCCCTGGCGGTCCAGTGGTTAAAACTTCACCTTCCATTGCAGGGGGTGCGGGTTCGATCCCTGGTCAGGGAGTTAAGATCCCACATGCCTCGTGGCCAAGAGAACAAAACATAAAACAGAAGCAATATTGTAACAAATTTAATGAAGACTTCAAAAAAATGGTCCATATCCAAAAAAAAAATCTTAAAAAAAAAAGATGAATAAATGAAGCCACTCAGAAGGCTATTGAAATGTGAACTTTGAAGGGAGGAAGGAAAGCTGAAGGGTGTCATCTGCAAAGAAGTAACCACTGAACCCGTGAGAAGAATGAAGCTGCCAAGGGGAAAGTGACGAAACAGGGCAGGGTGAGAGCAGAACCATGGCCCCGGGGCGAGGAAGAGGGAGCAGTACAGGAGACGTGAACCAGGTGGGCAGGAGGCAGCGTGGTCGTGGAAACCAAGCAGGAGGAAATTCCAGGAAGGTGGTCTGACCTTTCAGAGAGGTCTGAAGGGGTGAAAGCTAACAGCAGGAGGCTGATGACCTCTCAGGATGAGGTTTCAGAGAGTAGAGGATGCTCATAGACAGATTTCGGGGGTTAAGATGCCTGGATGGGGAAGAAAGCACAGAACGTGTGTCTCGGGATGTATCAAGTGAAGGGGAAGAGTAGACTCATTTGTGGTGGCAGAGTTGAGTGGGGCTCCTCTCGGGTTGGGGGTCCTGAAGGGGGAGACGGAGAGACGGAAAATGCCAAAGGGAAAAGGTGGTTTGGGTTGAGTTTCACAGGCAGGAGGAGGAGAAATGAAGGGTGCACGTGGGGGGCAGGGGTGCTGGCTTGGCAAGAAGGAGGGCGGAGGTGGGAGTTTGTCAACAGCGACCTGCCATCGAGGGGAGACCGGAGGAGATGGCGGGAGGCCCGGGGAGCACTGGGGAGAGGTAAGCGTGCGAAAGAAGCCCCCCGGGGAACACAGGGAGATGCCGGCGAGATCGCCAGGAGGCCTGAGTGTGTGGCGGTTGTCGCCTGCAGAATTTTGTGACTTTTATCTAGAGCAGAGAATTAAAATGAAGAAAGGGGTCTGTATCCGTTTTCCCAGGTTGGGGATTTGCCGAAGTCGGGTGGAAGGTCCAGGGAATTAGGAGTTCTAGTTCCGTTTCTAAAGATGGGAGTGAGCTGTCAGTCAGTGGGTGACATACAGGTCTGCACGTGGCCCTTGCCCAGTCGCCCTTAGGGTGATGAGCACCTGATGCCAGGGCTGGCCTTTATCGTTTGTGTACGAGCACTGCCCACTTACCAGGCAGTGCGCCAGCAGGCCTGACACCGAGAGTGCTGCTTTTTTCATTCGCACAAAGGTGCCATGTGTCAGGTACAGAGACCGATGGACTAGGGTCAGGGCCTTGGGGAGAACTGAGGGCTTGGATTTCAGAGTGAGAGGGAAAGGCTGGTCCAGCAGGGATGGGAAAGTGGTAGGAGGTAAGGCTATGTGGTCAGAGAAGTGAAGCTCAGATATTGAAGTCTTGGAAGTGAAACCATCTTGAACAATTCTGTCCGAGATGAGGCCATGATGGTGAGTGACTGAAATGAGTACAGACAAGAATCCTCGTCGAACTGAAATAACAGCTTTATGGAGCAGATTAGATGACCTTGAACACCAGGTGACTGACACTGGATGCTGGATGACTCAGGCCACAGTGGGACCTTCCTAGTGTTGGCAACAGCTATTCAACACATTCAACAAATATTTATTGACTCCAAACTACATGCTTTTAGATGCTTGGGATGTAGCGGTGCACGAAACAGATCAAGATTCCGGAGCCTTAGCACGGGCAAGTTTTAGTGACAAAAACGCGACTGTGTACCTAGGGGTGACCTGACTGAAGTACAGGTTCTATAACAGGGTTTTATTGGACTTGGCTCGCTGATACGCACTCCAGGAACCTACTGCATCTCTGTCACCCTGAATGCCAAAAGCTTTACCTTCAGGTACCCAGTTTACCTAAAAGTGAAATTACAAAGGATGTGGTTAAATGCTTAATTTTTACTTATTTATTTATTTATTTTGCTGTACGCGGGCCTCTCACTGCTGTGGCCTCTCCCGTTGCGGAGCACAGGCTCCGGACGCACAGGCTCAGCGGCCATGGCTCACGGGCCCAGCGGCTCCGTGGCACGTGGGATCCTCCCGGACTGGGGCACGAACCCGTGTCCCCTGCATCGGCAGGCGGACTCTCAACCACTGCGCCACCAGGGAAGCCCTAAATGCTTAATTTTTAAAAGGTAGTGGTTACTGGAGGCACAAGATGATCAGGAACAGAGTGGACTGACTCCACTGAAACGGGCCGGGCAAGATGGGGGCCGTGGCAGCGGGCCCAGTGCCCCTGATGGGGAGTTGGTGGGGGGAGGAGCGAGCAGGGGGTTCCAGACTAAAACTCTTGTTGGCCCAGGTTCCGGTGACTTTTGTAGACATTGCTGTTTACTTCTCTGAGGACGAGTGGAAGAACCTGGATGAATGGCAGAAGGAGCTTTACAACAACCTGGTTAAGGAGAACTACAAAACCCTGATGTCCCTGGGTAAGGGCGCCTTCCCTCCCCTGTGGCGAGCACCTTGGGAGTGGGGAGTGAGATGCTTCTCGACCCATGGTGCACCACCCCCGGGCAAGGTGTTTCATGTTTATACGTCACGGAAACTCAAGAAACGATTTGCTTGCCTGCTAGGAAGTTAGAATGACTTGTAACAGAATGGAAAGTAAAAACAGGGCCTATCACTGCGGGGCTGAACACTGTGCTGCCACCATTTTGGAATCACAGCCAAACAGCATCACTACGCGCTGACTCCCAGCAGCCTTGGATAAGCCCCAGTCGCTCTGCTGCTGGCTTTCAGAGACCAGAAACTGGAGAATCTATTGACTTGTTTTCATAGTTCCTCGTGAGAGATTACCTGACGTACTCACATAACGGCCACCACCTAGAGGACTGCTGGGGTGGGGTGGGGGAGGGGAGAGCTCCACATCGCCCTTGATCGGGGCCCATCGATCAGCTTCACTCAGCCCTTCCTTCCCTTCCACCTCATTCCAGACTCGGAAGGTCCAGTGTCCAAGCCAGATGCTCCACCCCAGGCCGAGCCCCGGGAAGAGCCTTGCGTGTGGGAGCAGCGTGACCCCGAAGAGAGAGAAATCCTGATGGATCCAGACACAGGTGATGGCAGCCGAAGACAGCCCTAGGTCCAGGGCAGGGTGGGAGAGAAGCACCGCCATCCCTGCATGAATTCCAGGCGGGCTTCTCCTGAGTTGTTCGTGGGGCCAGTTCTGCTGCCCTTGAAATTTGGCGGTCACCTACAGGAAGAGTTTCAGGGCCAGAAAGCGCACCACAGATGTTTGTTTTTTGGGTCAGAACCGTGTAGCTCGAGATGCCCAGGTAAGCTGGAGAGAAGAGGAAGCAGCGGGGGCGGGGGGGGCGCCTTGCAGCCTCCCAGCCCTGATGGGCGCCCTAGACCCGAGTGCAGCTCCAGCCTAGGGAGGTGGGCAGAGGAGGCTCTGCGTGGCGCACGTGGGGTGCGTGGCCGACTGCTTCAGGCCTGGCTGTCTCCTTCAGCGTCCTCACCCCGTTCTCACAGACGCCCCATCACAGGCAGGCTTACCCTCCAAAGCTTTCTCCTCATTCACGGGAGATCTTACGTTCTGAGGATCCAGTTCCCCGAGAACGTCACACCTGGTGATGGGAGGTGCGAGGCTTCTCGGGACCTCAGCTCTCCTGAGCACTGTTGGGCCAGGTGAAATCTGGTCCTTGAACTGTATTCTCTGCCTTCTCCCAGGAGCCTTCACCCGTTGGGGCCCTCTGCCCTTCCTCCCTTTTCAGTGGAGGGTGTATTCACCGAAACTTCCCTAGAAGGTGGCTCAAGGCGGCCCCCTCCCCGCATTCTGCTCTCTTTATTGAGATATAATTCGCATGCTGTAAATTCACTCTTGAAGTGTATCATTCAGTTCGCCAAGTTGTGCAGCCATCATCACTATCTAATTCCAGAACGTTTTCATCATAGGGAACCCCACCCCCATGAGCAGTCACTCCTGTTCCTCTGGGCCTCCCCCGCCCAGCCCCTGGTTCTGCTCTCTGTTCTCTGGGCCTCCCCCGCCCAGCCCCTGGTTCTGCTCTCTGTTCTCTGGGCCTCCCCCGCCCAGCCCCTGGTTGCTATGCATTTGCCTCTTCTGGACGTTTCGTCTAAATGGCTCCTTCCCTGTCTTAGGTACCACAAATGTGTGAGGTCAGCAGCTGTGGTAGCCTTTCACAGTAAAGCAATGTAACCTCAGCCGTTTCACTGAGTTATCATCCATCCCTGTGCCAGATAGAACAGGGACCACTGTGGCCTTTTTATGGATGGACCAAGCAGACTGAGAGACAGAGAGGGCAAGTGACTCATCCTCTGGGCTGGGGGCAGAGGTGAAACCAGGATCCGTGTCTTCCACTTCCTCATGTAGTCTCTTTCCTGCTGTCTCCTGGGGGGGCTAGTGTTATACATCACACCATAGACCCTCATAAGAGGAACATGCCCCTGTGGTCACGTCACGGGGTCTGCATGGAAGACATGTTATTGTCTTTTATGCAAAAGGATGCTGTGCCTTATCCATTCCAGGAAGGGATGGGGTTGCTTCCCTTTGCCCAGTCTAACTTCGTGTGTGTGTGTGTGTGTGTGTCTGTCTGTCTGGCCCACTCTTCCTGACTGGGGTGCAGAACAAGGACGAATGTCTCCCACATGGAGGGAGACCTATGGCCTGTCCTGATTAGCACCCACCCAGCGTGGGCTGTTTCTGGAACCCTGTCCCAGCCTTACCACACCTCATTTTGTGGCTTGGCCTACCCCGTTGTCCTGAATGTCAATCGCCTCTCTGCTCCCAGGACCTTCTGCTCCTGGGGGTTCCCCATAGTTGCCCAGAGAAACCCAAGACCCCTGTGCTCTTCCCTGGCCAGTGCTGTCAGCCGTGCTCCTGACCCCGAGAAGGTCCAGCTGATGATCATTCATGAAAACGGCACCAAACGATGTGATTCTCTGTCCCCAGGAGCAGAGCCCCTGGTGCCTGCACAGGACACGTCCTCTCAGGTGAAGCGGGAGGAGGCCCTGTGTGCCCGGGGTCAGCGGGGCCTGGAGGAAAGAGCCATCCCCACAGAGTCCATTACCGGTGAGTGAGCTGACTGGCCGCCCAAGCCGGGTGGCAGAGGAAAGTCCAACGTGGTCTGCGGGCGCCCAGCGTTGTCTGATGTGTGTGCCAGGCCAGAGGCCTGAGCTGAAACCGGAAGATTGTGGGTCCAGGATGGATGGAGAGACAGGGTTTCCCACGAGCCGCAGACTCGGCACACGACGTGGACGAGTTGCCAGCATGTCTGGGCTTAGCCGTTCTGTTTTCTCTTCTTTGTAATATCAGTTTTTAACTGTTCCTTTCTTCCCTTGGAAAGCAGTGTCTGCAGAAGTACTGAGTGTGAGGCGTTTTACAGGTCCCGTGGGTGGGGGAATCTGGGGGTCCGTGAGACCTGCTCCCGACTGGTGGGAAGAGCTTTCGTTGTTTTAACCAAGCACTTATGGCTGATGCCTCTGTGTCAGGCCCCACACGGCCACAGTCCTGTCAGGGGGTCTGGATAGCTCCTCTTCGACGGCATTCTGGCTGGACTTTGTATGTGAGATCTCTGTTAGAGAAGATATGTATTTATTAGTCGGAGTTCTCCAAACAGTCAACAGGGTGAGTGTGTGCTTGCGTGTGTGTGCGCATGTGTGTAGAGATATTGATTGAGTGATTGAATTTAAGGAGCTGGCTTCTGCCAACTAGAGCACCGGGGCAATCTGCCGGCAGGATTCCCTTTTCCTCGGGATGTCAGTCTCTTGTCATTAAGGCCGTCAGGTGGTGGGACGGGGCCCACTCACATTATGGAAGGCAGTCCACCTTACTCAAAGTCTTGTTGAACTCCTCAAAACAAATAAAAACAACACAGAAACATCGAGAAGAATGTTTGGCCCGGTATCTGGGTACTGTGGTCTAGGCAAGTTGACACATAAAATTAACCGTCACAAGATATATTAACACACTGTAGCTCTTTACTTATCCACAGGTTAGAGCTCCACAAACCTCATCCCCCTTAGTCAAAGCCTCACACTCATAGGTGAGTGATAGCAGCCCTTTCCGCTTCCCAATTCATCCGGCCAGTTCCTCAGAGAGCATCACAGTGCTTCAGAGGGATCTTTAAGAGATAAGAAGGCAATAAAGGGTAAATGAGGTTTAATAGACTCTGCAGAGGAAAGAGGGTGTAGGATACATCTTAGAAAAACCCCATTAAGATGGTTAAGATAAAAGGCTTCCTGGGGCTTCCCCGGTGGCGCAGTGGTTGAGAGTCCGCCTGCCGATGCAGGGGACATGGGTTCGTGCCCCTGTCCGGGAAGATCCCACATGCCGCGGAGCGGCTGGGCCCATGAGCCATGGCCGCTGGGCCTGCGCGTCTGGAGCCTGTGCTCCACAACGGGAGAGGCCACAACAGTGAGAGGCCCGCGTACCGCAAAAAAAAAAAAAAAAAAAAGCCTTCCTGGAAGGTGTCATTTTCCTGGACGGTCCCTGCAGGAGAAAGACCTCCTTCCACGGTGTTGCTCAGGCCTCAGGCGTGAACCTCGGTTGAAGGAGTTAAGTTCCTGAAGGACAGGAAAGCTCTCTCGATGACATCACTGTTATGTCACCCCCATGTAGTATCCACTTATTTGCGGCAAAAGCTCCAGCAGCTGAGGCCAAGCTGACCTAAAGCTTTTAATTAACTAGAGTAATTACTGCTGATGTTTAGGGAAAAGAACTCATTGCATGACACGAGAGACTTAAAGCACCACCTTGCGGGCGTTTCCGTGTCCCCTGACACCTTTGCTGCTCTGTTCCCACAAGCAGACTCACCAGCTTCTGCCCAAGACCTCCTGTCCCGGATCAAGCAGGAAGACCCCCCGTGCGTGTGGGCTCAGCAGGAGTTGGCGGAGAGGGACATTCCAACGGACCCCAACTCAGGTGAGTGCGCCGTCGGGGCACGTGGAGATGACTTCTGTAACCGCCAGAAAATCTATCCGATCGAGTCACTTTGGTCAAAGGCCAGTGAAAGACTCAGGGGATAAACTACAGTGTGTTCCTCAGGTGGTGACTTTGTACACATTTCGGCATATAACTATTAGAAAAGTGGGGAGGATTTCTCTAAAGGAATCATCACACTGATAATTTGTACTGTCAGTGAACTGATACTAACATGACTTCACTGATTTCTGAAATATAATTAAAAAGCCTTTTAAAAGTGGTATATATTTCTGTGACAGAAAGAAAGAAAGTAATTTTACTTTTCCCGGAGTCTTCCTTGAGTGAATAGTAGTTAGATGTCTCCCAGGAAACTTCTGGGGAAAGTCCAGGCATAAAGGGAAGCATAAAAGAACAATAGGGAAGCTCTGCCCGCCCAGGCCCCATGTGCGTGTACACGCGGGTGTGTGTGCGCATGCGGGTGTGCGTGTGCATTTGTGTGCGTGTGCACTGTGTGTGCGCGTGTGTTCACATATGCTTGCAGAGCTGGAGGAGGCCAGTGTCATCTTGTTTGCTGGTTGTGACCCCAAAGTCTCATGCAGCCCCGCACACCAGGAAAAGAAGCAGCTGTAAGATCTAGGATTCCGTGTCGTTTGTCAACTCTACAGCTTCACAAGGGGGGAAGTTGAAGGGGTCCAGGGCAGAAGAGGAAGCAGTGCCCTCCCGACAGAGAGGCGGCAGTGTCCACGGCAGTTCCTATTAATGACCTTTGTCCACTGCTTCTGCCGTTGCCGATCTGGAAGGCCGACCTCTCCTCCCTTGGTCCTGTGGGCCATCAGAGGCCAGGCTCCCCTCCGGCCTGGCCCCGCAGATGGCCCTGGGGCTCCGAGGACAGAGCCAGAAGACCTGGGTTCCGGTCCTGGCTCTGCCTCCACACAGCCTCCTCCCCGGCAGCAGGACCAGTGAGGTCCCATCTGGGGAGGCTGTTGACGGGGTGGGGACAGGGATACCCAAACTGCCACACGCCCTCTGAGCAGAGCAGCGGCCTCTGCACGTGGCGGTGTTCGAACTTCCGGTGGGATGCTCGGTGGAAAGCAACAGGCTCTAAGACTGCCTTCTTTCCCCGAACAGAGTCTCTGATCTCCGCACACGACATCTTGTCATGGATAAAGCAGGAGGAGCAGCCGTACCCGTGGGGCCCTCGCGACACCATGGAAGGAGAGCTCGGATTAGATTCTGGCCCCGGTGAGTGGCGCACCCAGCGGGGCCCCTGGGTGTTTTGTCCACTGGGACGGTTGCTCACCCAGCCTAGCCCCTTGTAGGGTGATGTTCTGTCATGGCAGCCTTTTGAAGGCCTGTATCAAAGCACTGTCCCCTTTCCTTCTGGAGGATGGCAGGTATGTTAGCTTCCTAGGGCTGTCTTGACAAAAATACCCAACTGGGTGGCCTAAAACAGCAGAAATTTATTCCTTCATAGTTCTGGAGGCCTGGAGCCTGAAATCAAAGGGTCGGCACGGCCATGCTCCCTCTGAAAGCTGTAGGGGAGCCCTGCCTTGCCTCTGCCTAGCTTCTGTGTTTGTTGGTGATCTTTGGTGTTGCTTGGTCTGTGGATGTGTCACCCCAATCTTCTGTCTTCACACGTTCTGTGTCTTATAAGGTCACAAGTCACCTTGGATCAGGGGCCTGCCCTCCTCCAGTATGACCTCATCTTAACTACACCTGGAAAGATCCTATTTCCAAATAAGGTCACATTCTGAAGTACTTGGGGGGTCCAGATTTTGATGTTATCTTTTGGGGGGATATAATTCAACCCATCACAACAGGGAAAGGCGAGCAGTCTGGGAGCGAGCTGAGGCAGTGGTGTCAGCAGCAGGTGATGGCAGCAGGTGGCTCACACACTAGGAAACACGCACCAGAGCACCCTGGCAGCTGACCTCCCAGAGTAACTGGGAAGATCCTGAAGCCCAGATAGGAAGAGGGGAGTTTCTTCTGCCGGCAAGTGTGAGGCCAAATACCTCCCCTGACATGGGTCTCTTGGGTCTTTCTGGAAGCCCCCTGACTGGCTGAGGACCTCTGGCACGTGTTGGTGGGTTAGGTAACGCGTCGCATCAGGCTCACATTCCTTGCCAGGGCCGGTACCACTGAAACAGCTGGCTTAATGTCCTCTGGGTGATTGGGGTGGTGAAGGGACAGTTAATCATATGTTCCTTGCTCACATTCCTGACACCCTCTGAGAGCTCGAAATCCATGTCAGAGCTGAGGACATGGGTTATTTCTGAATCTGAAGGGACATTTAAAACCCAGGTGAGCGGATCTCACTCTCCGTGAGACAGACTCAGTTCAGTCTGGAAGAGCAGAGTGGGGCCGGAGGAATGGGCAGGGGATGGCAGAGGAACAGTGCACATCCTTGTCTAAAACAGAATTTCAGTTGTCCTCTTTCTAACCTGCTGGTGGGGTGGGATGTGACAGGGACATCCGGGGGACCGCCTGTGAGGGCAGGAAGAAGTGATAGCGGTTGATGCTACCCCATCCTCTGCAGCACTCAGGCCACCATTTCTAGCCCTGGCCCTGAAGGCAGGGGTACCAGATCATCAAACATTGTGCCAGGAAACTCCTCCCAAATCTTTGTCCCTCAGCGCTGCCTTCCGACTTCTCCAACTTGGCTAAGAGCGTGTGGGCTTCAAGGAGCCTTTTCCTGGGACCTGCGTGGTTGTGAAAACAGCGTGAGAAACTCGTGCAGAAATCGCCAGGCTTTGCAAATTACCAAAACGCTTTCCTTCTCCAGTTCGAATATGCCGAGCGGCTCATAGAACAGTTTGCCTCGTGCTGTTTTGTCTCTGGGAGGCCTTAGAAAGTTTGCATTTGGGAAGAAAGGCCCAGAGTTGGGAGAGAGGGGTATCTGGAAACGCTTCTCCTGCCCGCCCAGTCACTAGAGCCTCGTATCAGAGCCTCTTGTCTTTCTCCCAAAATGAACCTGCCTTCCGCTCATTAATGTTGGGATGTGAAATTAGTATCTCACCTGTGATTTCTTTGAGGTTTAAAACCCACCTAGTGCTGTGGTTGCCAAGGACCACCAGGTGGACTTTTGGTAAGACATGGCATCATGTGGTAGTCTTCTGGAGGGGGCTTGGAAGGGGAGAGGGGGCAGGGCTAGAGAGTAAAACACAGAAATACATACATGTTCACGCCAACCCCCTTCCCTGGCCCTGCCGTAAACAAGAGAGAAAGACCCGGTGTCCTGCTTAACTCAAAGTCAGACGTCAGCCTAACCGGACGTTACCTTTTAGTAAAAAGGATTCCTGGCTTTATATATTAATGAGTGGATATTACTCTCTGCTCTCTGACAGTTAGTGTAAGACAGGAAAAAAGTCTGGTTCACTCAGAAGTAACATGCATGGGGCTCCACTGAAGCAGGAAGTGTGAATAGGGGTTTGGAGTTCAGTGGCTACCGGGTGCTTCTGGAGAGAGTGGGGAGCCTCAGGCCAGACCACCCTACCCGGACGCCAGCACTCAAAACACACTCGCAAGTCACAGGATACTATTTGAAAGCAGCCTCCTGAAATTCCCACGTACTGCCTTGGGTTAAAACTGGTTAAAACAGTGATTCCAGCCTTTTTTAGTCTCTGTTACTTAACAAGTATTTACCTCGTGCCTGTTCTATGCTACGCAGTACTACAGGCACTTGGAATAAGTGGTGAAGAAGGGCCAGGGGCCTTTCCTTTTGTGGGACGGTGATGAACGGCAATCACGCAAACAAGGTAAACTCAGGGTGGTAAACGCTCTGAGGTGACGACTCAGGGAAAACGGGGCCGGGAGTCGGGGCAGGAAAGGAAGAAGCACTCGAGTGTGTCCAGATCACGAGAAGGAGCTGACCACGGGGCTGCTGGGGAAGGGAAGGCCATAGGAAGGCCATCTGGGGAAGGAGGTTGGAGCAATAGACAAGGAGGAGTCTGACCACGTATGACCTATGGGCCAGGTTAGCGTCTGGATTTTATTCTAATATGAAAGGAGACTAACAGAGGGTTTGAAACACAGTGGTGACGTGATCTGGTTTACATTTTTAAAACGTACGTTTGGGAATTGACTGGAGTCAGGTGGGGAGAAAGGGCCAGAAGCAGGGAGACCATGTAGGAGCTAATGTAGTGGGTAGAGACCAGGTCAAGAGGTGATGGTTGGAAATATAACTGATAGATTGTCTGTGGTGGATGAGGAGACAAGAGTGACTCCTAGGTTTTGATCCGGAAACACTGGGCGAATGGTGGTGCTGTTTGCTGAAATGGTGAGTCCTGGAAAAGCAGCAGGTTAGCTGTGTAAATTAGGTGTTCTCCTCTGGACCCGTTCAACTTGAGATGACATCTAGGTAGCAATGTCAAGTAGACAGATGAACATAGGAGTCTGAAGTTGGAGAGCCTGGGGCTAGATTGATTGGGGAGTTACAGGTTGCAAGGACTTCTGACACCAACCACCTGGAATTAGGCCAGACTTCACAGGTGAGGCACCTCGTTCTCCACGTGACTGCTCTCATCTTACACAGCAGCTGCAAGTTCGAGGGTCCCCAGACCACCCGCACTTCTGACCAGCTGGCTGCAAATTCAGGGGTCTCCATTAACACCTCAGGTGCAGTAATTCCCTAGAACACCTCACAGGACTCAGGAAAGTGCTATACTTACAATTAGTTTTATTAGAGCAAGAGGATGGATTCAAATCAGAACCAGCTGAAAGGGGAGATCCACAGGACCAGGTCTGGGAGGGTCCTAAGCATGAAGCTTCTGTTGTCTACCCCCTGTGGAGTCAGGAGTGTCCTGCTGCCCGCACAGCGATGAGTGACAGTACTGCCTACCAGAGAACCGCACTGGAGCCTCTGTGTCCAGAGTTTTTACTGGGATTTCTTTACATACGTACAATTGATTGAATATTCAAACTGCTTTAAAGAATGAAGACATTTATTCTCTTACGTAACTAAGAGGTAGTCCAGTTCTAGCCTTGGTTGGCTCAAGGATGCAGCTATATTATCAAGGACGCAGGTTCTTTCCAACTGCTTGTTCGCTCATCCTTGGTGTGGATGGAGCAAGTTGGCCACAGCTGTTCCAAGTATCACCTTCAGACCCAGAGGGAAAGGAAAGGCCGTCTTTTTGCCTGCACTGTCTCCAAGGAGTGAGGATGCTTTCCCAGAAGCCTCCCAGCAAACACATCTCATCGGCCAGAACAAGGTCCCGTGCTTGTATCTGAATCAGTTACTGGCCAGTGAGTTCTAGGGTTAAAGTCCTCATGTTAGAGGTGGGAGGAGAAGGTGTGACGTAATCCCCATGGAGAGTGGAAAACTGGGGCATGCTGAGTCATGGGGTAGGATGCCAGGGTTTGAGGTGTGTGATCTTCTCCAGCAGCCTTCAGCTACTTGAGTGCTGTCACTGCATTGGGGTCCCCCAGGCAAGCCCAACAGAGGAGAGAGGGGCAGAGGGACCACAGGAGCTAAGCTGGGTCAGGAAGGGAGAACAGAGGCGGGGGGCGGGGCGGAGCAGGGAGGCAGTTGACAGAAGTGGTCTGGTGCTCACTCCGAGTTTGAAGAATGATCAGAGTAGGATTAGGATTGTTTGGGGTTGGGTTTCCTGGGAAACAGTCCCTGAGATGGAGGTTTACGTACACGTGGTTTCCTTGGGGGTCCTCTTGGGAATAACACCCACGAAGGAGGGAGAGTAGCCAATCGGGTAGAGGGAGAAGCAAGGCCCACAGTGCAGCTGTGACAGAGGCCACAGCCAAACCTGCAGGATTGACGGCATGACATCCTGGATTGAGGCTAGGAGAGTTACAGTGGCCCCTGCCCCTGGCCAGTGTCCTATGGAAATGGTTCTTTGCCTGGCCAGTGTTGGTTGGGATAGAGGCGGGCAGGCTGGGCCCAGTCTGTCTAGGAGTGTCACATAAGGAACACATGTCACGGGGAGGGGGCTCCTGCAGGAAGAAAGGACTGTGAACTGGGGATCGGGGAGGTGATGGAGGGTGAAGGAAAGAGAAGACTCCTAAATACAGTCAGCAAACCCAGTAGTGCCTTGGAAGTCGGAGTCCTGGGCCTCAGATCGCTGCTCCGATGCCCAGAGCCTGGGCTTTGTGCCCCACTGCCCCCAAGGTCGTGTGGAACCATGAACCCTGGAGACTCAGGGGTGCAGGAAAGGGCACCATTGCAGGAGCGAGACAGGCGCTTCCGGGGGAGGCTGGCTGGGCAGCCACTTCCACACGAGGATGAGGAGAGCGCCAGTCACGTGTGGTCCGCGGCCAGGTGGGGTCAGGCGCCAGGGTGGGACTCACATCAACCCAGCTGACCCTGCCGCAGTACAAGGCCGAAGGCTGCCTGCTTAGTGGAGACATAACTGCAAACCGCAGGGTGGTTATGCGCCCGGCCCCCTGCGTTCCCCTCCTGTAGGCCTTCAGACGGGCTTTTCACCTGGGAAAGGTTCTGGCCGACTCTCTCCCTCCAGTCGAGAGATTCTCCGTAGGTAAATTAGCACTGAACATCAGAATACAATTAAGTCTTATTATTTCCAGGCGATTCCGCCTTCCAAGGGGACTTCCGCAGAGCACCGCTCCTCTGCCCACCGGCTCCCGGCATCTGGGGGTGTTTCCTATCCTAACTGCGTGCCACCTGCCTGACCCGCTTCAGGTGCTCTCCAGCTGGCGGCTCTGTGCAGCTCCGAGGGTTGGGGAACCCTCGAGCACAGGGAACTTGATCATTTGCCTTGTTCAATCCCCTCATCCTTTAGAGAAGCTGAGGCCCGGCTAGCCTGTGACTCGCAGGAAGCCGCAGAGGAACTAGTTAAGGCCCGGGGCCCCCTTGCAGGGACGGCGTGAGTCCTGGATCGAGCAGTGTCAGCATGTCGCTTCTTCGTGTCTCCCCCCCCCAGGTGACAGCCTGCTGATGGTGAAGAACCCGCCCCCGGCCCCGCCGCAGCCCCCGCCCGCCCCGCAGAGCCTGCCCCCGCTGCCGGCGCCCCCCGAGGACGCGGGCGGCCCCGCGAGCCGCGGCGGGGGCGCGCTGCTGGACGACGGCTTCCCCGCGCTGCCTGGGGAGCGGGGCGCGGGCGGGGCGCAGGCGGGCGGCCAGGCGGGCGGCGGC